>NW_010264873.1:13218-58123 GCF_000690775.1 Eurypyga helias | reverse complement strand
GCCTGGAGCACCTCTTCCCCCTCCTTCTCCACTGAACTTGGAGTCTGCAGAGATGTTCCTCTCACATTTCACTCTCTCTCTCTCTCTGACTGCTATTTTCCCTTCTCATTTTTTTCCCCCATCTTCTTAACCATGTTATCCCAGAGGCACTACCGTCTGATAGCCACTGATGAACCCGGCCCTGTCCATCAGCAGGTCCATCTTGGAGCCGGCTGGCATTGGCTCTGTCAGACATGAAGCTTCTGGCAGCTTCTCACACAAGCCAGCCCTGCTGCCCCCCCCACTACCAATACCTTGCCACGCAAGCTCAATACACCAGCAGGCTGCTATCCCAACACAGGTGTACCGTGCTTCTGGGACCCAGCTGGCTCCTCATGCTGGGATTGCATTGTGCTGTGCCACCCCACACACATAAAGCTACTTTTTACTACTCATCATGTAAATATATTACTCAAGAAGCTTAGACATGACTTTGACATTTCATTGCAGCCTCTTTGTCACCCTCAATTCTCCTGTACTTCATTCACATGTTTATAAAAGAAAGAGCCCCTGGCCAACCAGTTCTTGCAATATAAGAAGCAGACTGCAACTCTTTCTGTAGCTGCACACTCTCCTTTGAATGGCAACTCTAAGACAATGATCTTATTCTTTCATTTTTGTCAAACACACAAGTGCTTTTAAAAATGACAAGGGAGTTTGTAGCAATTGCAGGACGAACAAAGGAATTACAGGAACAAATTACAGCTTCCAGGATCAAACTTGGCAGAGAAGTTCAAAAGAGATTAAATGTGATTTAGTGTCACATTGTAAGCCCTGGTGTGGAGAAAATGGAAACTAATTGCACGGGCAATAAGGAACAAGAAAGACGAAGCATCTGATAGACTACATTTCTTCTTACTTCCTTGTTAACACACATTTCCTTATCCATGGAAAACATTTCTCTCACCAATTGCCTTTGCAGTATTTTAATCAGGAAAAAATAGAAATAAAAGAACAAGGTAGTTTTATCTTCTTACAAGCCTTCAGGAACATCTATAGTTTACAAATATGTACAGTCACAGCTCCACTGGATAGCATTGGAGTGGCTCAGAGCAAAGGTCTATCCAGCTCAGAGTCTTGTCTCCTGCAGTGTTCAAAAGTGGATTCATGAGAAGATTACAAAAATCTCCAGAACAAGCATATGCTGATATTTCCCACTGATATTCTTATAGTCTTCAAGAATTTGTAGCTCAGACATTTCATCAGCCAGAGGTGATTGCTAGATATTTAATAACCTTTGGTAGATTTGTCTTCCATGAGGCTGTGCAGTGTCCCCCCGAGTCCTATGAACTTTCACCACCCACCGCATCCGACAGCAAGAAATCCCACAGCCTAATTACATGCCATGTGCAAGAACCACCTTTTTTTTTTTTAGGTCAGAGCCAGCTACCTGCTGCTGACCTGGGATGTACCTTACACTGGAAAAGACCATGAGCAGGCACTCCTTGTTTATCACCTGCCTTTGACTGATGGTTTTATAGAGCCATCCCTGAGCTCTACTACTTGTTCCACCCAGAAACCTTTCATCATCTGTGTGGGTCCTTTGGGAACCTTTCTGAGTTCTCTGTCCTTCCTCACCTAGGGACCAGAACTGCATAGGCTCATCAACACAGATTTATTCAGCGGTGTACTGGTGTTCTTATTTTTGGTCTCCTAAAGGGAATCAGTTTTCCTTTTTTTTTTTTTAATCGCTACTGAGCTGAAACTTTGACAGAATTACCTGTCATAATGCCGAAATTTCATTACTGCATGGTAATGGTCAAGTCAGAGGCTGTTATTTTATACACTGGGATTGGGTTTTTTTCCTGCAGGTGCCCCATTTTACTGACCCACTGAACTCCATCTGCTGTTTCATTTTGCAGCCACTCTGTTTTGTAAAAGGTCCTTCTCCAGCCAGCCCTTGCCCTTGGTATGCTGGATATCACAGTGTCACATACCCGGTCCCACCTCAGCTTCAGCCCCTTTTCAGTGACAACTGAGCACCTGAATAGCACAGGAGAAAGCTCAAACTCCTGTGGGAAGCCACTGGTAACCTCTTATCCACTGCCGAAGTTGTCCGTTTACAACCTTCTCCTTCCTAAATCTCAACAGATTATTTACAAATTTGACTATCTCCTCTAAGCAGTGGCTGCTTAGGCTCCTTAAGACCCTCTGTTGAGACTATTAAAGCTTTCAGGGAATCCAGACATACCACATCAACCCTTTATCCATGTCTGTGAACAGCTTCAGAACACCCCAACATGTTTGTAAAGCATGACTGCACTTTCCAAAAACAGTGTTGACTCTTCCCAAATCCATCATATTTGCCCATGCACCCCCTTCATTATAGTTTCTGCTAATCTGAACACTACGGATATGAGGTTTATCAGCCTGTGATTAGCCAGATCACCCTTGCAGTGCTTTTTAAAATCTGGCAACACATGAGCCACTTCCAGTGTATCAAGGCAGCATTAAGCAGTAATTTGGCTTCTTTTAAAAACCAAAAATCCTTAGTTTATTCAGAATTCTTGAATACTGTCTGTCCTGGCAACTTGTTCATCTTCACTTTGGTCTGCTTGTCCCATAACTTGCCCTGACAACACTTCCACTTGCAGCAGCTCCTCTGATGCATCTCCCATAAAGAAAGGTTTCAGTGTGGGAACCTCCTCAAGCTCTTCCACAAGGCATGCAGAAACAAATAAATCACTTTTTAAAATGTATGCTATTGACTCATCTTCACTGAACAGTCCTGATCACCCACTGGCCCTTCGGACTCTGGCAGGTTTCCTGCTCCTGGTATATTTGTAATAAGACTTATTGTTAGTCTTGATGCCTTCAGCACAGTTTTCCTCAAAAACTTTGCTGGACTGTCTTGAATCCTTTTATATTTATCCAATCACAGTTTAGTGTCCTTCCTATTTTCTTCGTTTAAATAAAAGTACGGCTTTTTGAAGGATCCCTTGTTGCTTTAATAATCTGTTTAATCCTGCTGTTTAGCCAGGCCAGCATCCTCTTACCCTTTCTTAGCATCCTCTTACCCTTTCTTAAGTCTTTCTTCACATGTGGTGTGTATTTCTTGAGTGCCTCCAGTATGTCCTCAGAGAGTATCTTTGCCATCTGCAAGGATTTAACTCCCCTAGCTAATCCTTCTATTTTTTTTTTTCAGCAAGTATTCTCATTTTTATGTATTTTCCCATTCTGAAGCTGAGCCCAGCTATGGTGATATTTATTTGGCTGTCACTGTTCCTTCAAAATGTTTTATGCAATCACATCATGGTTGTTCTGAGAGAACAGCTCTTCAACTGCAGCATTTTGAACTTGGTCCTGTGTGTTACTCAAAACCAAGTCCAGGAGGTGTTTCTCTTCAGGTGGACTCCATGGCCTGCCTGCCCCGTGCAGGCTACACCTACAAATCTACTCTTGTGTCATCTCACCACGTGGCATCTACAGAAGGGAGGACAGTTGAAATTTCCTTTACTTTTGCATGTCCTGCCCTTGTTTTGGTTCTGCCAAGGTTATTCTGTTGAGTACATTCAAAGCCCTCTATGACCATTATTGACAGACAACATATGGGAGGAGAGCGGGGAGAAAAGGAAGACAGTTCCTGTTTAGAAAGTCCTAAAAAGTATATCTTACTTGGGTTTCTGTGATGGGTAAATAACAACATCTTACAGGAGGGCCAACCTAGATCTCAGTATAAGCTGGAGAGTCCTGTATCTGCATTCTTTGACAGAGGAAAATATAAAATTAAATGTAGATCCTGCAGCAAAACAAGAACATGAACTCCTAAGTCTACCTCTGTAGCAGCTACTGACCTCCCTGTTTCAGTAAACTATGAATCACAACATAAAGGTGATATAATGCTCAGATTGTAGGACAGCTGTACCCAGACATGGTGTGTTGAGATCCATCAGTGAAGCATGTAAGGGCTCTCACCACTTTTAATTAGAGGAACATTGCCACTTTCAGTGAAAGGAAAATTTCTACACTTCAGGGCACATTTGAAGCACATTTGCATATCTTGAAGCAGATATAATAGACAAAATTTAAATGAATCTTTCCTACATTTTTTTTCTTTTTTGCGAACAAAAAAAGCCCCCGTTTAAAAAAAGGTCCCAGTCCCATCCCTAACAGGCTGTAATTCCTACCGTAGTCGATCCCAATTGCTGCATCAAACTGTAGAAAGATCACTCCTCTGTGAGCGGCTAGCAGCTGGGCTACTTCACTGGGATCCAGTGGATTCTGGAGGCTGTCAATCATTTTCTGTATCTCTTGAAGTTCAGTCCCTGGAGTCCCAAGAAGAGCAAATTTATCAGGCAAGGTGTCAGGAAATGCATGTAAAAATATGTCAGTTCTGTAAGCTTGTTTTCCCTTCAGGAGATTTTTACTTCAGGATTTTCTACATTTTGTTTCCCTCCCCTGGAAGGGAGAAGCAGAATATGTTTACAACCCCCTCAATGCTACAAAACCAGGCCCTAAGATTGTGGCAGGTGGAGAATTATGAAGATGTAGTAAGGTCAAGGAGGAAGAGGAGTAGGAATGAAAAATTACAGGCATCTCAAAGGAATGGTTCTTTTATTAGCCTTTCCCATTAAAAAGTCAATTATTATAAAATATCACCCAGGATAGTAGTATATCTTTCTCATTATCGTATCTGGTTGGACTAGAAGATTGTTGTAGGTCTCTTCTAACAGAAAACATTGAGATTAAGTTTGTTAGACAGGAGCAGAATCAGGTCCTGAGATGGCATTTTACTTACTCCAAAGGCCTAAACTAGTGCTTACCTGGTAGGGAATGACAGGGACAACTTCTCCAGCTGCTCAATTCTGCCAGCTAATGACTATTCAACCTGGTCTAGTGGAAGGTGTCCCTGCCCATGGCAGGGGGGTTGGAACTAGATGGTCTTTAAGGTCCCTTCCAACCCAAACCATTCTGTGATTCTTCTGCTGAGGCCCTAAAGGTTTTTTTTTATTCCCTTCAAGCCTAGCAAAAAACTTCCCAAAGCAATGGGTCCTTCTCCATAAGTCATTGCCCTTACAAGAGCCCCTGCTCTTACTGGGTGTTTGTAAGGGATGTGTGCACAGTGCTTGAGTGCCTTCCAAGACACAGCCACCACCCAAGTGATTTAACTCGGGAGCACCTGTTAGAGAAACCCAATGTTCTCGCTGTCAGGCTGCCATCATTTAAAGAAGTTAAATAGTCTGATTTGGGGGAGAGGGAAATTATTCCTCGACAGCAGCAACAAAGAAGAACTCTTCGTCAGGAGCATTGGAGTTAAATTGTATCAGATGCATTACAGAGACAGCAGCGTACTGAGGACTCCGTCATTGTCCCTGTTTTCTTTTTGAACAGTGAGGTGGATCTAATGTATCTAACACATTAGATACGTCTGAAATTGAAATACACTGCATATAATATTCCTCTTCCATCTGGTTACGTGGTTTCTCACTGATCACTGAGCTCAGACTTCTTGATTCTTTCAAAGCTCATTAAGCATGCTAATTTACATGAACTTTCTCAGCCATATACAAATGAAGTTACTAATAACCACTTGATGGTACAGTAAGCGCACACCGCAGAACAGGCAGTGCTTTTTGTTGGAGAAAATAAACCCACTTCAAAATCAAACATTCACAGGCACAGTATTAAAATAAAAGCTGTAAGAAGTATTTATGATTCACTGAGTCCTTTCTTCCCTTCCAAAATGAAATTTCAAGAAGATAAATCGAGAACTGATAATAAAAATCTTACATAAAAAGAAAAATACATAAGGGATAATGGAACAAACCTTGTCTTTTTGTCTTAAAAGACAAAGCTAGTCTTTTATATATTTTTCCCAATGCTTGAAAATTTAATATTTTTACCAAATTGTCATAATCAGTTTTTAATCTTTTAAAAGACACCAGGACAGAAGGGAAGCTGTGCAGGTAAAGTTTTTTTCTCCTGAGTTGCATCTGAGCAGTGCCAAATGTACAGATACATAATCATGGGCATTCCTAGGTGGCATGAAAACAGTTCTGCCATGCAGCACACCCAGCACAGAGGAGGAGGTATGCATAACTTCTTCCTGATATCCAATCTAAACCTCCCCACTTTCAATTTAAACCCATTACCCCTTGTCCTGTCACTACAGGCCCTTGTAAAAAGTCCCCCCCAGCTTCCTTGTAGCCCCTTCAGGTACTGGAAGGTGCAATAAGGGCTCCCCGGAGCCTTCTCTTCTCCAGGCTGAACAAGCCCACCTCTCTCAGCCTGTCCCCATAGCAGAGGGGCTCCAGCCCTCTGAGCACCTTCGTGGCCTCCTCTGGACTCGCTCCAACCCGTCTATACCCTTCTGATGTTGGGGGCTCCACAGCTGGACGCAGCACTCCAGGTGGGGTCTCACCAGAGCAGAGTAGAGGGGCAGAATCCCCTCCCTCGACCTGCTGGCCACACTTCTCCTGATACAGCCCAGGATACGGTTGGCTGCCAGCGCACACTGCCGGCTCATGTCCAGCTTTTCGTCCACCAGTACCCCCAAGTCCTTCTCCTCAGGGCTGCTCTCTATCCACTCTCCACCCAGCCTGTACTTGTGTTTGGAGTTGCTCCTGCATGTCCATGCAGGACAACACATGCCTCAGCTGTTTCACTCTTTGGAAAGAGAATCAAGTGACAGATTTACTAGAGGAAACCAAGCCTGTCTTTTCTAATCTTCTGGTAAAGATAAACTCATCATGGGCTGACCAGATGGCTTAGCAGATACTTGCTAGAAGCAGAATAGCAATTTTTGGATCATGTTTTCTGTTCCCTGTTGGAGCAGGCCTCCTGAGCCTGGTTGGTATGCTGCTTTTCTTTGAGATTGCGACAGATCTGTGACGCTGTGGGCATGCACCCCAAACACAACAATCTTCCCCCAGTGAAATGGAGTGGGAAAAAGAAAAAAAGAAGGCTGGAATTTCATCTTTATTTTATTCTTCAATTGACATTGGTTTCATCTCATGCTCCCTTTGTCCCTTTCTCTCACCATCAGCATTTCACACTTTTGCTCCTGGAACCATCTACCTTAAGCACACAGTGTTTGTTACTTACCAATGCTACTTACCAGTGCAAGTCCCTCCCCAGTCTTCGGTCAGAGGCTCTGGGTTTAAGACACAAAAGCAGTCTGGGGAATTTCCTAATTGAGCAAAAGCCAGGAGATATGAAACCACATCGTGAAGCTCACCAACTGTTTCTAGGCTTAGGCGGAGAGCTCTGAGAGCAGCCTGCAGACAAGACAAGTGCACAAACAAAACCATTCAGATAGTCATCCCTAAGCAAACACAGTGAAGTAGCAAATATTTTTGCTTCCCCCCTGTCCCGTCTCCTCTGTATTTCATCAGAAATAAGTAAGAGGACATGAAGATCCCAGCCTGCTGCTTCTGTGTATGTGGGGACAGGGACAATACTTCATAAACTAGTGGGATGGGAAATGCTTTCATAAATGAGAAAAGACAACACAGCATGGCTGAGGTTCAGTTTAATTACTTTTGATCTCTAAAGATCTTTAGGAATTTAACTAAAGGATCCTTCCTTTCCTTTTATACTGTTGTTTCTACCCCTAAATCCAGTGGACCAAAGGTCTCTCCTTTCTGACAAGCACTCTTTGTCAACACCCTTCATCAGTGGCACAAGCTAGCTGCATCCAGATTAAAGACATTAATGCTTATTTCCCCAAATCCAATAGCAAGCAAAACTGTAATGCATGTGAAAAGATGTGTGTGGCTCAGTGCCTAGAGCAGAGTCTCTTTTAGCATTAGCAACTATTGACCTTCTCTGGAAGCATTTTGAACATGATCAGCACTTTGGTACGGTGAGGGATGAACCACAGGTTAATGAAGGTGCATCCATCTGGAAACAACAAAGACCATGGTCAAAGATGGAAGGATCTGAGTTATTGCAAGAAGTGAGAGGTGTTTAGCATTCTGAGGCATCTTTCTGCCTGTCAATTCCCAGGAAGATATTTTGTTAAAGTCTGATAAAGCTGTTACTTGAACATAGGATTTGCCTCTAAGATTTGTAGCAAGTGTATTACTTCAGACCTAGCATGATTTAGCTTTGATGTGCAGAATACGAGGTAAAGGTTTGACCTCCAAAACCTGCAGAATTTGAGAGAAATTTGAAAGAAACTTTCTTAAAGCATCTGATTGAAAAAGCAGGGATGTGAGAATTCAGGGTCTCTTCCCCCAAGGAGCATGTTTTTGCTGGCTAGAACAGGAGACAGGCAGGCCAAAGTTGCAAACAGGCATTTAAAAATCTGTATCATTACTTTAAAATATGATATGCAATTACTAGTAGGCAGCCCACTTTTTTTTTTTTTGCCATAACATACGAAAATACAACATTCATTACATGAATAATGTATTTTCCTGGTTTTATACACAATGTGCCATTTCTTGTTTTCACATACATGAAGATGAAGTACAATATGCAGCTAGTACATTCTGAAATAAGTGATATAAATTCAGCTTGGAGATTATGTTCAGCTGTTTCTGAAGTAAGTTTATCATGGGTTTAATTTTTTTTTTTTGCTTTTGTCTGAAAAAAAGAAAGCAAAACTGAATGCAAAAAACAGGCTTTTGGTTTGGGTGGGATGGAGTAATGAAAGGTTAAATATTCCATGTTGTAAGCATGGAAATTATATTTGGGCAGGGTTTGTTTAACCAGCTGTGCCCTACTAACTTTTACACAAGAATGATAAGCACAAATTGTACGTAAGGAAACCAGCAAGTGACGCTTTTCGGGGTGAGATTTGTATTCACGCTCCCCATTTCCTCCGCTTTACATCACAGCCCATAAACGATACCAGCAAGGAGAGGGCACAGAGGGTGTCTGGGGTTTCCTCCAGAGGCAGAAGCGCACACACTCTCCGGATGTGCTTGTCTTGACAGGCTTTGACGGACAAGCTTTGTGGGCAGCCTGCCCAGATGCCGTACTTCCCCACCTCACCACAGGATGTTAAGGGTGGTTTCTCGGAAGCTGTGCTTGCAAAGGAGTCACTGTGTCACCCTGCTGTGACGTGGCACCCAACTCCAGCAAGAAAATAAGGACAGTCCACTGCATCCAGATAAGCCCAGGTGCTGCCTACCCCAGCAACACAGGAACCATTTGCGGTGCCATCTCCAAGAAACAGCTAAAACACCGTCTAATCCAATAAAACAGATTTTCTACATTATGTTAAAAAAAACCCTAAAACCCCACCACAACACCCCTGAGGTGCTATGTCATGCTCACCGAGTGACTAGTACTTTTAAAACACGTATGGCTAAGAGCTATGACCTAGTTTCAAATGGCAAATCTGGAAACAAAGAGAAAGGCTGGGGGAAGGGAAGAGCAGGATAGCACCACTGCACAGAAACCACAGCCCTGCATTTTTTCTCTTCCTTCCTGCTTCTAACATTTACTTTTCAGACGGCAGCTGCCGAGGGAATCCTTTGCTGTCTTCTGTAAGATAACTTTTCTGCTGCACCCGAGTGCTTCTGCCTTTTTCTAAGGGATAACACTAAGGGTTAGGTAACCCAGCAAGGGTGGGCGCAGGGTACATATCCACGGTCTTTTCCTCATCAAGCAGCAGCTGGACTCTATGTAATGTAAAGATAGCAAAATCAGGAAGGGCAGGGGGTTCATCCGACCAAATGTGGATGTTGACAGTGTGGGCACTTCCCTTGAGTTGCTGGACAAAGAGGCACTTCCGGGACAGAATTCCTATCCTAAAGCAGGAGGCTGAATTGGGTCTTCCCTTCGAAGTACCTATTGATCATCAGGGGAGCCTAGTCAGATACAGGCGTCTGAAGTTAGGTGGGCTATTCTCAAACATTTCCCATTGATGCTAATGAATTACAGGCTTATGGAAACACATATATATTTGCAGAAAGCTTTTCATTATAATTATTCCCATTCTCAATTAATCTGCTCCTCCCTACCAGTATCTTCTCTCCTTTCTTCCTTTTTTATTCCATGATATTTTTTTCTCTTTTTCACCCTTTTCACTCCACACCGGTCTCTTTTCCTCCCTATATTTCCACCGCTGTAGCTAGTTCTCCCCCATCCATCACATACACTGTTTCTTCCACCCAGCTGCAGGTCCTTCTAAGAGGGAGGGAGGGAGAGAGAGAGGGACAGGGAAGTCAGGACCTGCTCACCCCCCAAGCTCCTGGCAGGCACAGATGCAGGCAACAAGATTAGTTCAGAAGATAAGAAAGCAATTGAATTAACATCCAGCTATAACCCTCTAAACGCAGGCAAGATGGAAGCTAAATTTCTGCTTTCATCATAACTAATTGACAGTTGCAGTCTACAAGGTGCTGCTTAGCTTCGGTTAAACAACAACAGAAAATGAAACATTAACTGGTAATAACTGATAAAGCGGGACAAAAAAAGGGCAGAGGGGCTGAAAGGGCAGGAGCCATTTTTAATGAAAGCCTTTTCTCCAGCTCTCTTTCTGGTATGAACACGAGCTTCCGTGTCAGCCTGAGCAAGGGCAGGTCGATGTCGGTGCGAAGGGTGCGCTGCAGCAGTCCCCATGCTCGCTGCCCTCCGGACACGTGCACATCTGCCTTTCTCCGGTAAGGATTTGCTCTTGGCTTCGCTTGTGTATCAAGCCCAGAAAAGCAGCATGCTGTAGCAAAGGATACGAAAGGGAATGTGGCTGGGCTGCAAGCTGCTGGAGAGACAAGGGCAGGCGTCAAAGCACAGGAGGAGAAAAGGCAACCTCAAAAAATTCAGAGCTATTCAAAAAAATAAAAAGGGCATACATATGTATACAAAATATTGAAATATTCTCCTGCTGTTGAAAAGTTACAGGTCCAAGAGGCACAAGCCAATATCTGGTTAGGGCACACAATGCTGGGACTCACTGATCTGTATGTTGAATAGCCCAACAGAGGCAATGCTCTGCAAGACCTGCTCTGTCACAAGATGTGTACTCCAGAGACGCACCATGGCTTTATTCTTTGCCCGTTGTCCCCAGGACACCCAGAGTAGCAGCTAGTGCATAGCATGAACCGCAGAAGTACAGGTTCAGCCGCTGAACTCAGCTCCTCTGTGCAACCAAATCACGTTTTACTTAATCCTTGATAATAAACTAGGGTGGCAACCAAATCAGTTGCGATGACAAGTAACCACCCTTCGTCCGATCTCCCAAACAAGTTCAGGGCAGAAGATGGACTCTGTGTGACCCACGAACCTCCACACGGAAAGAACCTGGGGTGAAGGATGACTTGAACATGAAACGTATGTCTACTAAAATATTTTGCTCTAGGATTTCTATTATCTCTTCTGTTACTGTGTCCACTTCTAAAGCTAAGAGTGAATGTGTTACGACTGGCCCATGTATAAATTTTTATAATATTCAGCCCACTGTAGAGCTTAAAAGCTTCTCAGAGCACCTGAGACAACAGTATAAAATACAGTGCCTTAGACAACACCCAATAAAGGCAGGTAGAAAAAGGAAGAAAACCAGCCTGTACCATGGGCCTGTGATGGGGTTACTCCCCAACAACTACTAGCCAGGTAAGGGCTAGCCCAAGACCGGTGTAGCTCCACAAGCCTGCAGCTGGCATGCAATTAAACAACAGGGAAGGGGTGACGACTGCCTCGCAAGTATCTTGTTCAACCATGGTTTATGATTTCTTGGGCATGTAAACCACACTCCCAACCTTTGTTGTTAGAACAAAGCTTTTGCCTGAACCTTAATGAACGGGTTTTTTTCTGTGTTTGCTGCTGAGCCTTGCTATTGCTGGGGAACAAGATGATCAGCAGCAAAACCAGTGTGTGGGGTGACTGCTTTTACATCTAAATCCATCTGCCTGCTACTGCTAACATGGGGAACCCAGACACTTAGGTAGAGTCAGCAGAAGGGCTCGCCTTGCTAGCCACAAGTTTTGAGGAAGGAGACTGTTGTGACATGGCCAAAATATGTCCCTTCTGAGAGGAGCAGATGATAAAGGGTCACCCCTTGTCTGTTGTGTGTTCTTCCTTTCCTTTCCTAACTTCCAAAAAGTCATATGTCTGCAACTTATTAACAGGTTTTGTTTAAATAAATACAATATAAAGGGTAAACCTACCCTCACTACCTAGGCTTAATCATTAAAGAATTAAATCATTAAATGCATCCTGAAAATTAGATTATCTGTTTCTTTTCCCTTTACCTGCAGCACTGGGATTAGAAGCAAGTACATTTCTAATGTTTCCTTTCTGTGCATGCCAGCTTTTGCTGGAGACTCTGACTGTGCGTATTCCCCATCCATCAAAATTGCCTGAAGACTGGCAGAACACACTGCTCAGGGCACTTTCAGACTATCATTCCCCTTACAAACATGTATTCACCTTTACTTAGTAATATGAACTGACTGAGGACTCCAGCCCCCAGGGACACGCTTGCAAACACAATACAAACCTGGGATCAGCTGCAAGGTTTTTCTTTAAGCCTTTCTCCTCTTTTTTTCCTTGAGATAGTCTAATTATGAAGTACTTGTCTCTGATGATAGGGAATTCATCTAAGAGGCTTCTTAGGCTATTGTAGTACCCAATAAGCTGACCTCTCAAGGCATGCTGGGACACACACTGATTCAGCCTAAAAAGGTGTAATTAAAATACGTAATGTTGTGGAGGGGGTCATATGTCCAGAGAAGATCTACCTTTGTTGAACCTTGTCCTTCCTGTATGGACATTTTTGGCATCTTCTACATCAAAATTTACACCTAGAATTCTTCTATACTGCGACAACCAGAGGGATAAAAAACATGGCATTTAAGAACCAAGGTAAATTTTAGATGTAATGTTTTTGATCACACAGATGTCTTCGCGTTGCTTTGGAAATATCCACTAATTAATACAGCAACCACTTTGTGGTAGCTATTGATACTTACTTTACAATAAGTAAGCTGAAGCAAGAAGGAGCTAAGTGAGATGATGAGTTAATTGCAGAACTGGGAATTAGGCAGCATGACCCTGAGTCAGATTCCATCGTCACTGAGCTATGTCGAAACTCCACTCCAGCCCCTGCCTGCACGCTGCCTCCAGAGCCATCAGTCCTGAAAAGCTGTACGTGGGTTAAAGGCAGTCTGTGTCTGCAGTGTGTCACAAATCCACGTCATTTGCAGAACATGGCTTATTGGAACAGCTGCCCCACTTATAGCTTGCTCTGTGCTGTGCTCTCTTCGTAGGCTGCTCGGGTACATCTCTGCATATCTGAGCATGTGAGGAGGAGACAGACCTGGATGCTGGCCACATGCCAGGTTCTGGCCCAGTTTGTGATAGAGTAGATCTGGAACATACAGCTCTTAGATGGCTTCATAACAGGCTGTACGCTCCCGTAGAAAGGTAACACGTAAACTAGCCTAGTGTGGTGTATTAAGTATGGTCTCTTTCTCTGTACAAAACAGGCTAGAAACAGCCTGTTTCCTTATTTGTTTTTCCTTCTTTATTGGCATGTGTGCTCAATCTCCTGATATTGTGTGTAAGACAAAGGTCCCAGAAAAGTAAACTTATCTGGGAGTAAAAACCATAAAGTACTGAACATCGACATTTGAACATAGGATTTTAAAAGTACAAAATCAAGTTCAACTCTGTTTGAACCTCTGGCTTCTCCAAGTTGTCTTACAAACTAGATTGAATTCACAGGATTGTACATCCCACTCATTCATTCTCTGATCCACTGCACATTATTTCCACTACAATTTATCGCTCATGTCAATGATGTTATCTGATATTTCCACTGAAATACTAAAAAAGTGTTGGTGCTGTGGGCCGCTACTTAGCATTCCATTGTCAATCCTTTCTCCTCATAAAGAAACCAAGTGGCATATTTCCTACTCATCCAGCAACATGGCTTGCACTGCCTGTAATGTCATCCCATTAAACCACGGAAAGAACTCTTTTTTCCCTCAGCTTGCAAAATGGTTTACAGGTATATTCACAGTATTCTGAATATTGTCCATAAATTCATATAATCTACATGAAAAAGATGCCCTCCGAACAACAGTTATGTTTAAAATATGATGTGTTTGTATGGAAATGTCTACGCTGTATCTATATTAATATATATTAGACACATAGCAAATGTCTATATCAGATATACTTGGTCATGGCAATATTCAACAGTAACGTCTCTTTTGAGTTTCAGAGCTTCATCCTATAATGAGACAATATTTTCTTCTTAATACCATACATGTAAGACTTACATGTACCGTGAATCTAACAAAACCAAAACACCTGCACCATTGTCTACTAATAGGATTTTTAAAAACCCTACCAGATTATGTACAGTATTATAAATATCTCAGCTATGGAACTCCAAAACTTTAAGGAGAATAAACATCAAGAAAGATTTAAAGCAGTATGACAGATCCAGTAGACGTTTAAGGCAGTCTCGTAAATAAATTCAGAATTATTTTATTGAAGCCTGGGTCATATAATTTTCTTCACAAATTCTGTAATATTTCCCCAAAGAGCCTGCAGCTAACAGTTATTTCCTCATAAGCTCGTATCGCCTACTGAGCTGGCAAGAAGCTTACGAGTACATTAAACTAAATTTTTTATGCTGACCATTTCAAAAACCAGAATAGTCATTAAAGGTTTGTGTAGATGGAGTCTACTTGTTACCACCTGCTGAGTTTTTAAAGGCCATGCCTAACCTGTAATGTATTCAGCACAAGACACAGAATCACAAGCAGTTTGATACAGGATCCATGTTCTCACCTTTAGACGTGGGATAAAGAGGAATTTGCAAAAGGCAAAATCTATACCCATCATGGTATCTTTACAGTTATTATTTTTTATTACTCACATCTTTTTATGCTGGGATTTCTACACCTGCCCCTAGGTTACCTTTCTTCCCAGAGTAACCACAAATCGTGGAATGGTTTGGGTTGGAAGGGGCCTTAAAGACCATCCAGTTGCAACCCCCCTGCCATGGGCAGGGACACCTTCCACTAGACCAGGTTGCTCAAAGCCTCATCCAGCCTGGCCTTGAACACTTGCACGGAGGGGGAAGCTACATTGTGTAAAGTATATTATGTAAGGTACTCATATAGCCATGTGTAATTCCCAAGGGCCAAACTTTCTGCGTCTTGGCTAAGGCAAGAATTTGGACTGGCCTCCAGGCTTGCTCAGAGTTCAAAGGTGCTTGAATTTAAAAACATAGGCCTACCCTTGCTTTGACCACAGCTCAGAGGCTGTCTTAAGACCCGGCAACAGCCATGCTTCTACCCTTCCCCCTCTCATGCGTTCTCTGAGCAATCTTCCTGATCTATCTTCAGAGCCTTCAGTATGTCAGTGCGTGTTGAGGCCAATGTACGCAGAAATATCTTTGGTGTTTCAGAAAGGTACCACAGGTTCCTTGTGGGGCCTAGGCAATGCTCCTTGCCACTAAGTACAACACTAACTGAAAGCTACCACTTTGCCTATGTGCCAAAACCCAACAGTCCTTCTCAAAAATGTGGAGGGGCCTCCTGATGTACTTAAGGGGTTTGCGGTCTGCTGCCCAGCTCTCCGCTCTTTTGAATGATAGTGTTCAGCATCCTACCTTGGGGTCCCCGTTTCCCCATCTGAACGGAAATGAAAGCTTCTGAGGGCCTAATGAGGGAGCAAAAGCATGGGCTCTGAGAAGAGTCACCTCTCAAAAGGTAAATTGATAACCTCCATCTGAGCTACTCAAATAACTTCCCTAGATTAAACACAGCTTCTCCAACAACATTCAGTTTACTCATTGATTCTGTATAGCAGGTACAAATACACTGGATCTTGTGGATCAGCTACCAGAGATGAGATGAAGTCTGGGGACAGTCTCATAGTCTACATATTTTTAATTTCAGTGCAAGTGAAATAAACAGTCAAAAAAATGGTGACAAATTTTTTTAAAATAATGTACCTCCTCATACTGGCATTACAGCAGTAACAGGAACCGTGAGGCTGCCTGGGCTAAGCTGGACATGTTGAATGCCTTCTTATTTGTATCTTTAAACCACAGGTTGTTCAATTAGCACATTCTCTTCAGTGCTCAACTTCCAGCTGATCAGCATTGAATATCATAAAAAATTGCTGGGTCTTGTCAGTACATTGTCAGTACACAGTACCCCATGTAAAAGCCAGGAAATTGGGCCACGGAACTAGCAAGTGGGCACACGAGCACTGAAACCAAGCTCTGTTCTGACAGAGGACCGAAATCACATTTGATGGCTGTATCCCGGCTCACTTACTATTTCTCATAATTTTGCAGTGTCTTGACCTGTAAACTCACTGATGTTTGGAAACTCCTTCAAGGTAGTTGGATTTCTTCCTTTAAATAACAGGTTATCTGCACAGGACACGAACACTCTAGACTTCCAATTCACACCAAGAACAGGGACATCTGGGAATGTCCCCTTGCAACCGAGAGCCCTTAGCTATGTTGTGTGAGGCACAGGGCAATGTAAAGCAGGTAGTGCTGGGATTCACATGTGTACCAGACTGACCCCTACCCGGCGGTGTGGGCGTCTATGACAAATACCTTTAAGTTGGTACAGAGTAAACCTGGAGAACACCCAGGAGAAAATGAAGTGGCCGGTGTGGTTGCTTGCAGCAGCTGATCCTCTGTTCTGCTCTCAGACAGTGAATTTCTTTCACTTGCTGAACTGCTCTGACTTGTTAGACTTAAATTTCCTTCCTATAAATATCATGAATATCAATGCTGCACTTGCTCTCGTAAAGACTGGCAGCTCTTCCTACTAAATCAGTGCAGATTTGCAATTCTGTATGCTTTCATTTACCCTAGGTTTATGGTGTAATAATTCACAGGGTCACTGAAAGTCATCGAAAAAAAAACAACCATTTCTCACTGAGCACGGGCATAATGTAACTGTAGCAGCAGCAGAGTCAGAGGCAGTACCCAATTTATAAATCAGACAATATTCTCAGCATTCAACCAGCTGCAAACAAAATATGAATATTCCCAGATATTCACATTTTCAAATGTGTACAAATAATTGTATGCCTAGCTCACTTGACTGGAAAATCAGTTTGCCTCCCCACGAACACAAACAACTACACTCGTGTCCCCACATCACCTATGTAAGTCTCAGTGGCTCCTGGTAGGAGAAACCTCAGAAACTTCTGCATATTTATATAAAAATAATCCTAATTTTCAAGTAGGAACAAGTGGTACCTTTCTAAGTTCTTGAGGCCGTATTTCAGAAGTGGCGCAGGCACTTTGCAGTCCAGCTTTCTTTCCATATTCATGGAATCACAGAATGGTTTAGATTGGAAGGGACCTAGTTGCAGGAGAGCTAAAAACGCAGACTAATTCCCCTGCAAGCTAAGAATTATTTTATTTTGCATATAGTGGGAAAGATCAAAATGGGAAAAATAAAGCACCGTATTTTGAGAGTTGAGTTCCTTCTCCTATGTAGTAGCTTGGCTTGGGCTAGTGCTAGCTTGCAGATGGGTCTACCAAAGGACGTCTTTGCTCTGCTGTAGTAGAAAAAGGACTTGCTGCACAGAGAACAATTCTTCCTGCTTTAATACAATGTGTTTTAAAAAAACAGTGGTCACCAACTGCCTCAGAAGTAAGTGGGCAGACATGAGCTGTCATTTCTGACAGAAGGACACTGTTCCTGAGAAATACTTCAGGCTATAAAGCTCCGGTACAGAGAAGTTGGGCACTGAGGTTGCAAACACATGGGAGAGTTTGCCTTTCTGAAGGGCATAGACCAGTATCAAGCAGACGGGTCTGCAGGAGGGCTTATTGCACAGTAAGCTGTGTTGGCTAAGCCTGTGCCCTTCACAGCACAGCCCAAGGGTCTTGGCTATCAACCATCCAGATCAGGAACGCTGTTGCAGAGCACAAAGCTCCCTCGGCATCATGCAAACAGCTCTTCCTCACATGGGCTGAAGGGAGACGCCACGGGCCTGTCTTGTGTCAGGTAGTCAACCATACCACCCACAGCACTGGTGGGTCCCTCAGTGGGTCCCACAGCCTGCGACATCCTGCAACCATCTTCCTTTCCTACGAAAGGAGGTTACACAAGATTTTTTCCAGTTTTACCCAGTAACCTGGAATAACAGATGCATGACCTCCTTATCATTGCTTCTGTTGGTTGTATTAACTGTCTTCTGTGTTTGAGTTTGAGTAGTTAGCAAATATCCACTGAATGTAAATCAGTAAAAAATTATTTACGGAGGAAAGGAGGCATTTGAAAACAAAAAATACAGCTGCTGCCATTCTGTGGAAAAGAAACCGTTCAGCATTTAGGCAGTAAAAGAGCACCAAATATTTGGAAGATTAATCCTTTTCAACTGAGGTTGAAAAGTTATTTCCAAAGTAACACTACTCATGGTTATCAGCAGAGACACGGAACACCAGCACTTTGTATGGCAGCGCAGAGGATCAATTTGGGAAAGAAACTGAGGTTGCTCATTTCCACTGAGGATCTAAGTGCTGCAGAATCTAATTAGAAATGAAGGCAGGGAATCTCAGACTTCTCTGTCAGAGGGAATGGAAACCAGCCTCTGGGATGAACTAGACCATGGCCAGTCCTGGAAGTCTGCACAGCTGGCCATCCAGCTGCCAACACCTGGATGCCTACCAAGCAGCCGTAGAGTGCAGCAGCTCGCTGGGACACAGCCTGTGTGCTGCCAAAAGTTGCATGAGACCAGTGATGCAAAGGATTCCTGTTCAGCAGCAAGCAGGCAGCTCTGACCGCATGACACCAAGCTTTTTTTAGGTGGGCCGTCAGGATACCAGTTTGTTTGGACCAATGGATCTCAGCTGTATGTTGGAGATCACTGTCCTGCTCCTGTTGGGACAGGATACAAACCATTCAGTGATGAAACAGGTTTGTTCTGGTGCAGTTGACAGTTTCTGGGGTGAGTGTTGGAGGAGCTTCCTTACATTCAGGTCCAGTGAAGGAAAGAAAGTGTATAGGACACTACTCTAGGAACAGCAATTCATGCTCAGGAGCTTGCACGTCACAGCTGCATGAGACATCTTTCCCTCCCCTCCCCACACTGCAGCTCCAAGTGACCCAAAATAAGATAACAGGGAACTATGATAACATCTGGTTTTCATCTTTAAACTCAGAAAGTCGTGTTTCAAAGGAAATGTTTGAGCCTCATTCTCTTAGCTGGTTCAACCATCTCTAAAAACTTCTGAATCTATAAATACATTTGACATAAGGACAGACATCTCAAGGATATAAAGCTCCTTCCAGGTTTTAAAATCAGCATTCAGCTAGTGAGGAGGACCCCCTGCTCAGGTAAAAGGCAAGGAGGGTTTGATCCCTAGCCATTTTGCTTGGCCTGCTCAGCTCCCACAAGGCAGCGGCCAGCTGGGCTCCCAGCAGGACAGCCAAGCAGTTGTCACATGCATGGCTACAAACCCACCCCAAAACACAGTGCTAACATAGCCAGCTAAATGGCTAAACACAGGCACTTCCCATAGACAGGAATGAGCTGAGGATACAGCCTGGTAGCAAGGGACTGAGGGTGGGGAGCATCAGGGATGTAAGATGGGGCTGAGGGGGGATGGATGGGGTGTCCTATAGAAAGAGATGCCAATATAAGCACAGAGAAAGCAAGAGAGGCCCTAAAGAAACTATTTGCTTATTATAAATTCAAAATACGAGATGACTTAGCTCATCACTGCAATGTAGCTGTCTTTGAAAGACACACAACAACTGCATAATAAAATGCAAAACAGAGCCCTACAACAGTTTAGCAGGTATGAAGTAGGGCAGCTCCTGAGCACTATATCTTAAACACAGGATGAAAAAAATAAAAAAGAAAAAGCCAAATATAAGATGAGGAACAATAATGGCCTGGTGACCCTGGCAGGTAGCTTTTGAACCAACGTTATGGCATCAGGCTGACATGAATGTTTCCCATTGGAAATAGTGTTGACCATACTTCTGCTTTCAGATGCAGGAATTGATGGTTTCGCCATCCCATAAGAATGCGTATTTCAAGGTCAGGTTGTGATTGCTAGCCATACTGCATACCACAGGCTATAAGATTTCATCCATGCCTTTTGATTCCAATTCATCTCCAACCTCTTTCAGTCGTATCTTGAGGTATATTTTTAGCTATGCTCCATCACTTACACAGCTAATAGACTTTAAATAAATCACTGATGTTACAACATTTATTTTTATGTCATATGCTAATACACAGTCACTGCAGTTGCTGCAGTCATCAGTGATGCTGTTCCAAGCCTTGCGCAGGACTACCACCCTATTGATCATAAGCAGGTCTAACAAATACCCTCTTTGGGCTAAGTCTAACAAAACCCATTACTAGTGCAATGTGAGGAAGAAGATGCTGCTAACCTTCATGGCCAGGGTACAGGGAAGCTGGACCAAGTAACAAAAGGAGGTTTCCTGAACAGCCACCAAAAGAGTGTTTTTCTGAACGACCTGACAGGCCAGGATAAGTTACGTGTTCCTTATTCCAGATGGACACAAGAGCTAAGGAAAAGGAAAACAGCATGTTAGGGATTTCCTCTGTCATTTAAAAGACAGGTTACTTTACAGACATCATTCTCTTTTCTTGTAGTACTTCAGCAGCTTAATTTAATGAAAGGAGGGGTAAGGGAGAGCATTCTATTATATTTGTATTCATTGTTATCATTGAAACATGACTGAATGTAGAGATCAAGGAAACATTTCAATCCTTTGTATTTGGTGAGTTGTATTCTCAGCTGTAGTCTGTAGAGCAGGATGGTGCCATACAGTGCAGCAAAGTGCAAACCAAAGTGCAAAGCCAAGTGGGAAGGAGTAGATACCAAAAAAATCACATTTGTTTTTCCTTGGCAAATTTTTAATTACATGATACCCTGCTGCAGGGTACAGGTCATGACTGAGCTGATGGTAAGAAGAGATTTAAAGAAGGAATCTCCATGGCCTGGCAGCCTGTGATGCTGGTTTTATACACTCATACAAAGAGGAAAGGACTATGTATGCAAAATAGCATTGAAGACTAAGGTTCTTTTCTTTCATTACAGAACTCTCTACACTATTTAACAAAGCTCCTTAGATAAAACTCTGCTGGCTTAAAAAGTTTCATCCCAGTAAGGATTCCTGGATTGTGCCACATTAACAGTCAAATTTTCAGTACGATTTTAGGAATTTGATTATGAATCAGTAGACCAAACCATATCACTCAGACAAAGGCAAAATATAGAGAAGTTTATAGTGTCCAGTAAACACGTGACTGAGACCCTTTCATATGCTAGTAAATAAATAGTATCGTGATACACAATTTTTGCTAATGTAAATTAAATAATTCACCTGCATAACACCATCTCTTGTACGGAAACTTAGATTTCCAATATGACTGTCAATTTCTTGGAGGCTTAATGGCAAGCTAGATGGAATATATCTGCAATGAAAGCAGAATTATCTCTAAACATGTGGTGTGACAAAGAAGGAAGCCAGACTGAGGTCCTGCTTTGCTGCCTATGGGGTTTGGGGCAATCACTTTCAGGCCAGCCCTGTTAAGCATCCCTCACTTTGAAAGAAAATGCACTTTAGTTTGGTGCCTCCTCCCTTTCACTTCTGAAGAGTTTTAAATTAGCATTATACAGTCCAAGACTCTGTACAAAAAGGAAACAAATTATGCAGCATTTTACATTTTCTTCCTGAATAATTTTCTGTATTTTATACACTGAAGTTTCTCTGGTTTATATGTGAAACACAAAAAAAAAGTTCAGTCTACCTGTTAACACAAATGTCATCTTCCAGGACAGATGTAATGAACATTGGTGGGAGGTGGTCTGCTTTCTCCCTGTGAGACGCAGATTCAAAGAGCAGAGGCCTCAAGTACAAATGGAACTCCCCAAAACCTGCTTCCATTGCAAAAGCTTTATATAACCTAGAAACAAAAACACATGGATGCATTTGAAAAATTAACTTTCTTCCTGCTGCAAGCAATATACATCTAGAAACCTACATCCATCGGGTTCATTTCAATGAGACATCTGCATTCAACTTAAAACATTTCTTGGCACATGAAATAGTGCAATGGATATGAAGCAAACAAGTGTTGTACCCAGATAGCTGACGGGTGCTTAGTATTGCCCATTGGATTGACACAGGAAGGAAGTTGTGAGCCTACAATGTCATAAAGGAAAATCAAGGCAAATATGCTAAATGTTCCCATTTAGAAAGGACTGCATTTGGCAGAGAGGTAAGGAACATTATTTTAGACTAGAAATTGGGAAGAGGACTGACTTCCAGAGGGGAAGCATGAATATACAAGCAGAGCTTGTACACATTATTGCTGTTAAAACAGAGCTCATACACATTATGGCTACTAGAACAGTGACTTCATAACTTAAGAAACACTTATTCTAGAAGCTCCCGATACGACAAAACCCTAGTACAACCTCCCCAGTATAACAAATTATGAGGGCAGTCTATCAGCAGACAGAAAACACATGGTCTAGATGCAACCACTAACTCAGGAAATCACTAAAGCATCACATGTCAGAAGTTGGGCTCTGGCCAGTTTTTTGTCTTCCCTCCCTACAAATCCATCCCCGCACTCCTTCAGATGCAAGACCACAGAAACGCTGCTCTGGCCTCTGATGGCTCTTCTCATGTAGTGTAAGATGTTAAAATTAAAGAATTTGACTTGATACAGACTGCAAAGGAATAAGATACTCCCTTGCTTCCTCCTAACATCTAAGGCAGGTGTTTTATCAGTCAAGAAATCAGGTCACAGAGAAGCTATGTTGTGAGAATGTGATAAAGACACAAATACGACTTAGAAGACACAGCTCTTTGTCCTTTAAAATCAGGTAGCATTCCCTGCCTGCAAAGAAAGGGAAAGAAAAGGGGAGGAGACAAAATAATATATGAAAGGCACTATAAGCATCAATCAATAAACATATGGAGCACAGTCAAAATAAACTCTAAGGTCTTAAAGAGCTCTGTGTAATTGTTATAAATGTCGCTCTCTTATTTGGCCAGTATAGACATATGAATAGCCTGTACAAAACAGACATCAGCACAAAAATCAGCTTATTAATACTGTGCAAAGGGCAAAAAAAAGGTGATTGTCAAACAAAACCAGAAAGAAGCAAAATCCAGACTAAAGCTGCACTACTTTAAGCTGTGAATGACCTTCCACTCTGGGAATGGAGAGTCAGGCAAGTCATGGGAGCAGTTCTGGCAGGTCCCCTCCAAAAGCCTGATATGATATGATGTTGAGGAAACCACAAATGCAGGTGCACTCATTTCATTTTAGTCTGCAAGGCAGCAAAATTATTACCAACCTTTTTGATATTTCAGTCTGAATCTGAGTCTCTAACAGCTCATATTATAATGAACTGTGACCTTTGCATCAAAAGATGTCAAAATAGACCCTCAAAATGACATAATGAATAAACTACATATGTTTACACTAGTATTTAGACTGACTTAACCATCTTCTGTTAAATGAAGAAAATTACATTCTTATTGACCTTCCATATGCATCGTGAAGCCTTATTTTTTGTCATAACTTTGCACTGACTACCCATCCTGGAAAATGACAATCTACTGGTACTTTTCAGGGATTTCTAAGCATGTCACCTCAGATGAGCATGTCCTCTTAGCCCTGTTCCTGAAACGTAGCCATGTGATGATCCAGTCTGCTCATCTGTCTCCTCTGGATAACTTTTACATCAGTTGGTGAACATTAATGAAATCGGACAGAGAAACAGCGCTTTCAAGATATTAAGCTATTAAGATATAATTAATTATTGGATATTGATTTTTCAGCTAAATGAAAAGTTGCAGTGTAACTTACCCCTTATTAATTACCAGAAAATGTATGTGTGTTTATGTGTGTATGTGTATGAGTAAAGGAACACAGAAAGTTACGTCAACCAGTGGAAGAAGTATATCAAGAATCTGCGTTTTATTAGAAAGTTGAGTATCCAAACAAGAAGCACAAATTGCCAAGAAAGGAGACCTTCTAGCTTCATGGAATTGCTTGGGTTGAAGGAAATTAACCTGTTTGTTAGTTTACCCAAGGAAATTCCAGATAGCAAATTATAGCTGTTCAGGAAGTTCTTGTTTTAACGGAAAAGAGTTGTGACTGAAAATCAGGTTTTCCACCAAACTAAGTTGAATGGTTGTCTCTCACATATCTTAATGATATCTAGGTTTTCAGCTGCTGAATATAAATGCTGCTGACTTTTTGATATGGACTCTAAATTTTCAAGAAGGTAGCTAGAGAAAGGGTTAAGACAAAGAAAAAGCACATCTGTAATGTTATCTATCCTACACAATCAACCTTGCTACTGCAAGCAATCACGTATCACAAATCCTTTTCATACATAAATCAAGCCCCATTTTAAAACTGTTTTTTTTTCCCTTCCAGAACTTTGTCATCTGATTCTTAGAAATCCCCTTTTAATTTCCAGCTTAAGTTTATTCACAGTGATTAAATCCATTTGTTCGCTGCCAAAATCAGCCTGTAGCTTAAATAGCTCCTCTCCATTCCCAGTGCTTATCCTCCTGGTGCATTTATAGAGAACAATCTTATCTTCTCTCAGCCTTCATTTTGCTGGGATAAACAAGCCAAGATATTTCATTTGCTTTTGTAAAATGCATTCTCTGGTTCCCCTCAGAATGCTATTAGATCATCTTTGCTCCCATTCCAATCTCAATTTATCTTGCCTGAACACAAATCTCCAAATTATACTTAATAATCCAGGTGCGGCCTCACCAGAATCACATACACGGCATCAGTCCTCCCTCTCTTCACTGGTTACAAAACTCACTGCCTGATTCACAGTAAGACACAGTGGCTTTCCCCCTGCCCACAACTGCGATACGTTGGCAGTTTACAATCATCCCATGGCCAGCTATACACCCAGTTCTTTCTCCTTCTCTGTTCCTTCCAACTAATAAACTCAAAGTTCACAGGAGAATTTCCTATTATTATGCATAACTTTAAGCTTTGTGTTATTGATGCTTATCTCCTTTCTATCACTCCAGTCCTTAGAACCATGAGTTCTTCCTGTAAAATATTCCATTTATTTTCCATATCAGTTTTATCTGCCAGCACTACAATGTCCTGAATTTAATAACACTCTCTTATGTTTTCTATTGAGATCATTAATAAAAATGTCAAGTAAAATGGAGCTGAACAATAGGAATTTCACCAATAAACTGCCTCCAAACCAGTAGTCCAACACTACCCTTTGTAGTCTCCCCATTAACTCAGTCCTTATCTTCTTTGTCTTCCCGTACAAACTGTCATCTCCTCCAGCTGATTACTCCACAAATGCAGGACACTGATTTCCCGTGTGTAGATTATTTCATTATCATTTTAAGGATCAGCATAGCCAGAACAATTTTTATGCTTTTCTACCTCTGGTGGTGAACAAAGCTTGTACTTCTTGTGTGCCTTTTCTTATATTGCACTACTCCTCATAACAAGGCAGTTAAAATAATCACCTGTGTAAAATTCTGCAGAAGGGGGCATCTTTGTGTTCATTCAATCAGTGAATTCCTCCTGCTCCTCCTTTCAGCAAAATTTCAGTATTTTCACTTGTTTAAGCTTTGAGGCGCTGCATGGCCTCAACTTTTGAAACTAATGAATATCTGCAAACGCAAGGTAGACCATCGTCACATAGCAAGCAAACATATCTCCCACAGCACAAACGCAGACACTCTCCCTCCCTCTGTGGGTTTTTTCCAGCTCTAATAGGTGGTCTGTTTAAAAGAAGTTGCTTTTTCCCTTTTTTTTACCTCTCCGAGGTCACCATAGCTAAAGCAGCACTACTGACCCACTAACCTGGCTAACTGCACACTCTCTCTCGCCACCTCTATCAGCCGATGCCGGAGTGTGGCAAGCTCCAGGAGCGTGGAGAAGGAATCTAGGATAAAGAGCTGTTTTTCTCTGCCTGTCTTTTTTTCTTCATTTGCTCCCACCTCTAATAGTGACAAAGCAATCTCTTGCACCAGCACAGGGTCTTCTATCAGTACCTCAACAAATAACTGCAAAGAAAGGGGAAAAAAAAAAAAAACAAAAAAAAACCAAACAGATAAATAATTTACATACAGATGAAGGTCTTTATGTATTTCAGGAGACCATGGAAAGTTTATTTTATTTATTTTTTTTATATCTAACACAGGATATTTGCCTTTTTTATTATACCCAAAATTCAGAAGGCTTTCAGATGTATATACCTCTCTAAGGCAGGAACTCTCTAACTTGGTTCATTTATTACTAGCTGAGGCCATTCCTCCTCTGAAGAGTCTGCAGATCCCAGCACATGCGCCACCATACGTATGATGCTCCCAAAACAGGGACAGCAAACTGACATGGTCAGCTAACTCAGCAGAGCTTGACTCCGTTCTACTGGGGCAGTGGGAGCCTCCAAAAGAGCAGAAACCCCAGGAAAGAAAAATTATCAAAAGCTACAGCTCAGTCATGTGGAGAGCTGGAAAGAAGACAGTGGTGCCATGGAAGTGGTGGCAGGGACAGCTTCTGGGTCTCTGTGAAGGAGAAGATGGTTCTTGTCACTAGTTGTCACAACTCGTACAATTGTGCCACCCTGCTCCTGTCAGATGTGGGCACCGTTACAGCTGAGTGGCTTCATACTTTGCTGCTTATGGTCGATGAATCACAGATCATGAGGAATTCGGAACCCAGCCATGCAGTTATTAGTAATAGGAGTCAAGATTTCAACACCTGCCATTCGCTACACCTTCACAGCCCCACTGGGTGAAAAATATAAAAGTTTGAAAAGACAACACCCCAAATTTAAGTGTCAGAAGTTGTGAAACTTTATTTTGTCTCTCTTCCCCTGTCTATTACAAAGTGCTTTGTAATTCTGTGACTCTGGATGGGTGGGACAGGACAACCCATCTTTATGTGCTTCTTGACAGAGCTGCTATAAGGAGATCAGCATCTTCCCTATTTCCAAAGAGGACAAGAGAAGAGTTAGTAAGCTTAGACTGTAGCAAGGCACATATGTGCTAGACTTTAAGGAGAACTTGCTAAAGATGAAGCTGGTGAAGCACTACAACAGACTGCATGAAAAAGTCTATCACATGGTATGTTTAAGAACAGGACAGCTCTTTATCTCACTGGAATAACTAAGTGTAGCAGCTCCTGGTTTGGGGTGTGCAAGAAAGGTCTCACAGCTTCCCAGGGATCATTTAGTCTTTTAATTCCAGAATTCACTTTTCTTTTGATCTGGCACTCTAATCTGGCCCTTGTTCACAGACTGGCAGCATCTGTACCTCACCCCTGGGTAATTTGTTTATTATGAAGTTGAATGATGTTTAGAAGTCAGATGGGGAATAAAAACTATCTTGTAAAACCATCCTTAGTGAAGGGCCAGAATAACATGAAAGAATGAGGTCCAGGATCACAAAAGGAGCAGTCCAGGAAGGACAGAAATGTTGATTTTACCATACTAAGTCATAAAGAAAAACAGTGTGATCATGTAAAGACTGCATCATCATGCCTGTGCAAAGGGAAATCAAATTAAAACTGTTCTGGCAAAGGTAAGCTTCCTAAAATTTAAATGCTTGATTTTTACAACCTTAATGTCTTTCTAAACATTGCCTGCTTGCGTGCAATTGTCTGATCTGCAGCTTCTGTTGGAGGAAAAGGAACAGGCAAGAAGTAACTGCAACAAAACCTCTCCCTGTCCCCCTTGGTAACAACAGTGTGGTTGGTACCTGTAAGAACTCTGCCACTGACTTCTAGGATTTAAAATTGAAAAAGCGAAGAATCCTTAGTGATCTGCTGTCAACATGAGAGTAGTGGGACACTGGCAGTGGATTTTATTGGCAGCTGAGAGATGCCAATCTTTCAGAAAGAAATATAAGCAATATTGTAATTATATTACAATAAGTAATTCTTGGGTTTTGCTCTAGGCCAGGCCTAGGAGGCTGTGCCCTTCTGCCTTTAGTTTGCCTCTTTACTTTCTTACCTGTCACTGTCTTCACAGTCTCTTCATCTAACCAGTTATGTATCCGTGCCTCAATTTTTCATTTTCATCCCCTCTCCCTTGATTAGCAAGGCCTGTTATCACTGCTTTTGAAAGCTTGATCCAATCCAATCTCTTTAGCAAACCATTCTCAACCCCCACCTGAGGTGCCTTCTTGCACCAGCCCCAACTTGCAGTGTACTTTTTCCCCCGTATCTTTTCCTTCCAAAAGGAAGGAACATACTGGGTCTTAGTCCCAGTCTTGCCCAGCTTTTCTTCCACCTCAATCTTCATTCCCATTTACTGGCTGCCATCCCACTTACCAACCATGACAGCTGTATTTTCTCCATGCTCCTGCCTACCTCCTGCTCCACTAGCAGAGCTGCCACGTCTCCTCTGCAATCCACTCAGGCAGCTTCCTCCGCTGCCTCCAACCAAGGCAATGCAAGGGACAGTGAAGGCTAACAGCTCCTCATGCTCACTTCCAGTGCTCAAGCCCAAACCAGCCATGGATCACTTAGACCTGAGCTATTATTGCAGGGACAGTGGAAAGTCCAGATTCACCTCAGGTTATAGATATACCAGGGCACACAGAAACTTCAGATAAGGTCTTCCTACTGGACACGTTTCAATAGTTTATTTTAGTTTAGTTTATGCTGGCCAAACTTGGCAGGAATGAAAACATAGCATATCACTACCTAATGAGCCTTCCCAAATTTGAAATGTATGCTCCAAAGCATAGCTCTACTACAATCTTGCAGAGAAAACAGATTAAATAATTTGTTTTCCATTTCTTGCTCTCAGCAACAACTAAGCTGATTAATTAAAAAAAAAAAAATCAACTTGATAGAGACATCCAGCATCGATAATTTCATCCATAACAATTAGCATAAATCAACATTATAACCAACCACATTCAGAATTCTACACCAGGAAATTGTGGACATTACAGTAACAAATAGCTTCACCTATAACAATATTTGCTTTAATGTCCAGTCTGGGTTTTTTTTCCCCCAGAATGTACACATACAGAAATTCAAAACCTAGAGACTTACCTTGATCTCACTTTGGTTTTGAGTGTATTTTCCTTCTCATTAAGCTGATTGTTTCTACTTTATACTGGCATGAGATCAAGAGTTCTACCTTTTTGTGTTCATTTACAGAAAAAATATTATTTTAGAGGTAGATAGAATGGATCTTCAACAATCATAAACAAATAATTGAATTAAGAATCACATAGCTAGGACTTTAACCAGGAAGCATAAATGAAGATCATGCTCTTGGGCATTCTGCTATAAAGAGTCATTATCAACATAAAAATGGAACTTAGTCTTTTTGAATCTGAGAGCTGTAAAAAATTTCTGGTTTTTCCATAGTGTGCCACTCATCAACTACTACCTGAAGTACTTGTTTTTCTAAATTACTTTCTTTACTGACTGTTTTTCGTCTGCAGATGCTGTAGAATTCCTGGTAGATGAACTCAAGAGCTTTGGGGATCGAAAATACCAGATCAAGAAAAGGATGAAACTCCAGCAAATACATGCTCTTCAAAGTAGGACTTAAACCCAAGAAAAACGAAGAAAGAAAAAATAGCTCTCAAATAAGGCTTTTATAAATTGTATGTATAAAGAAACCTTGCAATTGCTTAATTTGCAAGGAAAATTGCAATGGCTCTAGCGCACATCAGAAATCAATCATCAAATTGGAAAATAGAACTGAAGCCTTAATAAACATAATTATGTTGGAACATATCTAAGTAGTCTCATTTGCTAATGAAAACAGAAAATGTTTAAAATTTACTTTCGTTAGCTGACATGTTTTATTAACCATATTTTCAGGTCTATTATGCCCACCCATTAAAACTGTCTGCACTTGAAAATAACCCCTGAGATAGCCAACACAAAATCAAAATGTGTGCAGGGGAGGAATAGGGCCAAGGGGCTTGAGACAGAGGCAGGAAACCAGAAGGGACCAGAGGCAAGGAGCTTTTGGCTTCTGGCTGTGCATCAGCTGCTATGAGACTCCTTTGTGCTGCACAGTTGCATGATGGGAAAGATGAGGCAGCTCTCTACTGCAGGTCGGGAGCGGGTTCCACGTGTGAAAACACTGTACAGGCGCATCCAACTGGGCACTTATGCTACAAAGAGTGATAGGCTGTGGCCAAAGGGCAGTGAAAGGTGTAAAGCCAGATCAGGATACTGACACAGAGAGCCTAAAGCTCTACTCTTTACTATTCTGCCCCATAGGAATATTAATGTCCCCGTGCACTGCAAGATGCAATTATTAAATCCATTGTCATGAAAAGGCGGTAGGGAAGGAATCAGCTTTTGCTCTTTAATTGTTTTTCCAGCTATCTAAATAGCATGAGACATTTATCTATGTCTTGATTCACCTTATGACTCTCGTGTTTCAAATAGTCTTACTTTCAGGTGCTGGATCCCTGATTTTTATAATCAATCACAGAAACTAGAACAGAAACGGTTACTCTCCAGAAAAATAAAACTGCATAAATACTCACCAGCTAGTGTTAAGAGAAATAAACTGCTTACTAATTACATTATAAGGAAGTCCAAATTCACTGATGCCACCTCTCTGACCTTCCCACCAAATCTTGTGGATATACTCTGGGCATCTATCTAAAACTCAGCAATAAGCACAAGTGACATTAGCCAATAAAATTCACACATAGCTAGAAATCAAGGCAAAACCAACTATTCTTTGATTAAACATAAGCTGCAAAAATTTCTGTTTGTATATATATTTATAAAACTAAAAATGTTCAAGTTAATTATATATGTACTCACTCTAGATAAATTATTCCTGCTAAAATTACTTTGAATCTTTCATATTCCTTCAGAACAAAGTCTGAGCTCCAACCATGCTGACAAAGCTCCATTTTTATTGCTAGCAGTATGGTAGCATTAGTGGCAACAGCAGCACAACAGTAGCCTCTTGAACCAAACCCCAAACTTCCGTTTGTGGACGAAAAGCCAAGTTACAAAGCTGGCTAATGAAACTTCCCAACTTGCAGCCTCTGAAATCAAAGCTCAGAGAAAGGAAATATCTTGTGGCAGGATACAGAAGAAAGCTGAGGTAGATTTTTAAACCAGAGAAAAATTGTGATTTCAGATGTTGGGCTTTAATCAGTAGGACAGGAATTCACAGCTATCTGAAATATACTGCTTTTCAAAGTGCACTTTAAAGTACAAGCTTTGTTTATATTCCCTTTAAAGTCTCATCTCTCGTACTCTAAACAGGACTAGTTACTTATCCACTGCATTAGATTATAGTTTTATCCATCTTCCATGCCTCTCAAGTACTGTTTCTAATTGTCTCAAACATTAGCAGATGTGGCTTTAAGATGACATATGAAGCTCTGTAATCTTTACAACATTTTATTTCTGATATTGAGGAAATGATAGCTTCCTGCTCTTGAGCTTCAGGCCTTCTATTTACAAAGCATCCATAGACTTCACTATTAAATAGCTATTGACCCATCTTAGCACTGTAAACTCATGCAGGCTTTAATCAAAGTTTCCCCTTCTGGCTTTCACCTTCTACTTGCCCAAGATGGATATACTGTACATTCAACCTACTTGCTGGTTTACTGTGTCCCTCAGCAGTTGGAAGTGAAGTTGCAAACAGATGCATTCAGCTTTGTAGGTGTTGACAAAATATTCAAGCTTCAGATCAAACTGTGGATGCTTATGCATGATGTCAGCTATCCAAAGCAAATCTTCCCTCTGGGTCCAAAGCATGTTGGTAAGCTTCAAAGTAAACATCTAGAAGCTGAAGGGATATTCAGAAGCATATTTAGAAATGCTTATTCACCCAAATATTCATTCTTTGTTGGGGAGAGATTTCTGAACACGGAGGTTGCTGCCTGTATCAAACCTACAGTGACGCCGTATGGCATCTTGTTTCTGGCACATAATATTACTGGATGCTTCATCAGAAGGCTCAAGAACAGAACATAGAATGAACCACCCACAGAAGTTTCTTCCAAATCTTGCATAGTTAACATGTTTTTTTCCTACTGAAGCACGAAGATTATTATTCCACACGTTTTTCCTTCAGAAAAGTAACAAGGCAATGCAATTATTGCTTTAAAAACACCTGTTCTTTGCACAACAAATCCATTCTCTCTTTCTTTTCCAGCACACACTGGTTTCATATATTTGAAAGACTCCATTTCCCCCAGACTGAAACCTGCAGACTCATCTGAGACACTCTATTATGTCATTTGGCAATGACTGTCACAGTTACTCCACATTTTTTTGAGAAATTCCAAATAATTTGAAGATGCAATTAAAGATGTATAAAGACACATGGCCTCTTCAGGCTCTGCTACCAAGAGTAGAGTTTTATTTAAATAAAAATTTCAATTACAAATACCCACAGCTTAAGACACAAAAAGAAATGTGCCAAGCATGACAGCATGTGTGAACTCTTGAGATGACATTGTAGTACTTTATGGTCAGATGGCAATTGAAGGATTGAAAATATGAACATCCAGTGCTCCTGCTTCTGAAGAAATTGGTCATATCGATATGAAATTATCTAGATCTGGCTATTTTGCACTGACGGGGAAGTAGAAAAGCATCCACGTTACTTTTCATAATGAGATTAGTAGACTGGAAGAGGAAGATGCAGAAGGGCCTAGGAGGTAACTCAGTAGCTGAGAATTCAGTTTCAACAGTCAAGCGCTCTGATTTAGACCTGCCTGACCTGAATTGTTCTGGAGGAAGCTAAAACAGTGCTTGGGAAGTAGGCCATTAGCAAGTTTTATATTGTCTAAGCTAAGCTGTCTCAGCTGCTAGACAAAGTACTATTGTTTCCTCATTCATAAGGAACTCTGTCCCAGCTGGAAAGAAAGCTAGAGAGACCCATTTCCATTTCATTTCAGTTAAAAGTAAAAGACGTCCAGCAACAGCACATCTGTACATTTAATCTTGCCTAGACAGCTGGGTTGTGAGAGCAGTTCCAGAATATACTCTTTGATGGTTTTGGAAGAGAATTAGTGTATTGTTGCTGTAGAGGTTTCATTCTTCTCCTGCGGGAGTTTTTCTTCCAAAAAGAAAGCAAGCCTCTTTATTCAGAAGGCCCATGATAAAACTAAAAGGTAGATTCACAGAGGTAGCATGATTATACAGCAATGGAAAGTGAAGTCTACTGGGATGAGGGCAGAAACTTAGTGAACTAGGCAAGTAGACAGTATTTTTATATAGCTTTGTCAAAGCCCCTCTATGAAAATGGGAGAGTGGCTTTAGGAGATTTCCTAAACTACATACCACAAGTTAATTTAAAAGTTTTTCTATTTAAAGCCTCTTCAATAGTACACAGGAGATTCCCTAACACCCTCTATCATCCCTATTTTGAGGGCTGCCCTGTGTTGCTCCAGGACTGAGAACAAAACATTTCAGTGTGTGAAGGCAACCTCAATTAGTGCCATTTCTCCCTGCTTCTGAAGTGGAGTATCTGCTCCTTTCCGCTTCCTGACACCCACAGCATAGCCCTTGGGACTGGCGAATCCCGTAGACAGAAATACGCTTTCAAGTTCCTCTGGGTCCCTTCCTCTGAGCTTGTCTAATCTTCATCTTTCACGACTGAAGACTTTGAGCAGAAACCCTGTATGCTTTCATGTCCTATGGCAAAATGCACACCGATGACTAGATTCAAAGAGAAGAATGGGAAAGCCCATGGGATATGCTGTAGCCCTTGTGAATCACAAAGCTACGAATCACATAATTCACATATTTAGTGTTGGTTTGTTTGTTGGAATTTTTAACTCCATACTAAATCACCACATTTTTTGCTCAAATGGATTAACTAAAAAAGAATAAATACATTTATAAAATATATAGGGTTTATTAATAAATGGATTATTTTTTATGCAGTAACGTTAAAAAATGTGTCTCTGGTTCATTCTGACAAAGGGTAATCCAAATGATGGGCCTAGCCAGTAACAGACTGTTTCCCTGAGCTTCAAAAAGATGCAGTGACTACAAAGCTAATGACAACCCTAAAACATTCCCTGCACGAGCCCCAAAAAGCAGGGACAGCCAGGACCACTGACAAAACTTGCATCTTGGAATTCCAGACCCAGGCTCCATGGGTCTGGACCTGATTCTTCCTAGTCCACATGTGCTCCATTCCCTGGCACGCAACCAGGGGCAAAAATCACCCTGCAGTTCTGCTTTGGGGATGGACTTGCCCTTCCCAATTAATCTTTTCAATGGTGGGTGACTCTCCCTGAGGCCTTGCAGAAGTGTTTCCAGCCCCGGCACAGCAGCTACAGGGGCTGCTGCCTGACAACAAGAGCACATCTGCTCTCTTGTTGCAAAAGCCATTACATGTGATCCTTTGGATCCAACTCAGCACCCAGCAGTTCCAACCCTCTGCACCCAGCCCAGCACCAGGCTCCCAAAGCACCTGAATCCCGTACCACCACCCACAGTCGCTGGCTCGGACATCCATGTGTATGCACAACAAGAAATGCTGTTGAAAGGGTCTGAAGTGAACTGATTGTAAATCACTGTTTTCAGACAAAGAAAAGCTCCTGTACCTGGCATTTTTTTTTTTCCAGGAGAGCAGTGTCACAGGTCCAGAAATCAAGCACCACAGGACATCGATCCACAGAGGCATGTGCCTGGCCAAGGATGTTGCTGCCACTGAATTGCTCACAAGTCACATTGCCTAAGACAAAACCAGTAAATCGAAAACAAGCAGATGCCAGTATCAAGAGCATTTTCCACATGCCTAGAGCCCCATGGCTTGTGGTAATTCTTTTTATTTATAGCACAGAGTTGTAGTTTTTGCTTGCCAGGAAACGCCAAGACAGGAAAAAATTTCAAGTCCCATGAGCTTTGGAGGATCCCAGAGTATTCTGCAAGGCAAAGAACAAGCACACCAGGCATTTGGTTTAAACATCTCTCTTCCATCATCTTTTAACAAATATTCCTTGAAAGGCTGGAGTTCAAAAGACCCACATCAAGAGGTAAAGCCAGAGAAAGCACAAGAAATCTAGGGGAGAAAAGTAAAGAGAAGCTTAATCTTTCACAGCACCAAATCATGTGGGGATCGTCCTCACCCCCTCACCTTCCCTCTCAGATCAAAGAAAAGCTACGCAAAGATAAATTTTACAAAGAGATATAGCAGGGCAGAGTGCTGACCCAGGGGAGGGCTTTCTTTTCAGATGGCTCACTATTAGAAAAGTCAGTCTTCATAACTTAAAAATGACTGTGAAGGAAGGGGAAAAAAAAAAATCACTACAAATATTTCTACACTAGCAGCCCATGAGAAATACTTGAAGAAATCATGCTTTTGGCTTCTTGGTTGTGATACAATCTAAATTAGAGTTAATTTCAACAATAAATGATACATCAAGTAGAGTGAAATATTTAGAGCTGCAGAGTTCAAACTCAGCCATGGAATAAATGGAAGAGGCTTCAGTGGCTACTCTTTAGCTCCAAATTTAAGTACCTTATTTTTCAAAAGCCAAACAAGAGAATCATTTGAAGTCCACGATCACTGGAGAAGTCAGTATTAAAAGTGTTTGGGTCCATGGCACACAGAAAGAGGCCATATCAGGAAGGAGCATAAGGAACGAGGACAGGTACATGGTCAGTCCCCAAGCGTACTGTGTGAGGGTGACACTGAAGTGACCTATAAACACAAGAACTGCTATACCAGACTCATTCAGTCGTCTGCCTACTGTAATGACAGAATCACAGAACGGCTGAGGTTGGAGGGGATCTCTGGAGGTCATCTAGCCAAACCTCAGCAGGGTCACATAGGGTTGGTTGCCCAGGACTGTGTCCGGTCAGATTTTGAGTATCTCCACAGACCTCTCAGCAGCCTGTGCTTGTGTTTGACCACCTTCATGGTAAAAAAAGTGTTTTCCTGTGTTCTGATGAAATTTCATGTATTTCAATTTGTGCCCAGTGCCTGTGGTCCTGTCACTGGGGATCGCTGAGGAGATTCTGGCTCCCTCGTCTTCATTTCCTGCCACCAGGTGGTGGGATACACAGTGGTTTGGGTCCCTCCTGAGCCTTCTGCAAACACAACAGTTCCAGCTCTCTCAGCCTCTCATACACAAGATGCTCCAGAAAAAGGTGCACAATGAGGACCTTCAGGTGACTTCAAAGGAGGTCCTAGCAGGCGTTCACAGGTTTGTAAATGGCTTAATCCTCAGCTCTGCCCTGCATTGTATGTCAGAATATTCAATTTTAGGGAAGCATACTAAATGATCAAAACCATTATCCTATCTATACAGAAAGTAACTCCAGTGATCTAAGAGAGATTTTGTGCAACGCTCTGAATATCATACGTGCCTGTGCCATTTAGTCACTGTTTTCTAATGGCCAACCCTCCATACTTTCAACAATTAGAAGTGTCTTCCTCCCCACTATTCTGGAAACACAGCTGCTCTTTTTAGAAATCTGTAATACAGTCTGCCTCAACTCAGTTCTTACCATAAAAAAAGAAGAAGAAAATAAACCCACCAAAACAGCAGGAAAGAAGGAAGTCTAGAACAGCAAATATTTTGCAGCTTCTTATTTACTACTGAGAAAAGTTTAAAGGTAGTGGGAGGTAAATTTGGTTCTGCAGAAAAGCAATCAGATACATTAATTAAAAGACATTCAGAAACAATTAACATTTTTTTCTTCTGGCTCTCTGTGCCTTGAAGATGTGCTTGCTCATTATATTACTTTACATCAGCAAATGTCCCTTCTGTGTGATTTTCCCCTCCAGGATGACTTTGATGTCTATGACCCTGAATAAGTGCAGAACTGTGACATTAACAACATGTGACAAGCAATTCCACATGCTCAGTTAGGTCTGTGTAACACATTCATCACTTAGCTAACTAGGATAAAGAAAGGTCCCAAAAATCCGGGCAACACTTGGTCTTGCAGAAGTATAGCAATGATTCATAGGAAGAATGACGTCATAGGATCAGTCTACCTTGAAAACAGCAAACCAAATTATCCCAGGTCCTTTGGACCAGTAGGAAACTTACTTTTATCTTTCTCAATACACTGGCTGGCCACAAGCAGCAGCTGGTTCTCAAGCTCCTTCTGGTTCTCTAAAGCCACACAGTACATTATGTAAACCCCTCGCTGGTCCTGTGTGTGAATACATCCATCTTCACTGGTGTGAATGTCATCGTGGTTTTCCACCTCTGCAAACTCCATGTGGACCTGTGCCATGAAAAAGTGACACCGGGATACAAGAGGTCAGCTCTGCAAGGATTGCAATTCTGTCTAATCAGCGTATCTAAGAGTGGACCTCACCTAGGAACACAGTATTTTGTCACTAGAGAAGAACAGTAAAATAAAATATTGCCAAAATGTTATTTTTTTACAGGTAAAACCCACACTGTGGCTTCATTCATACTATCATGGAGTAAGACAAACTGTACAAAATTTCTCTCATGCCTCGTTTTTCCTTCAGGCATATAAATCCACAAAAGCACCAAGAAGGCATCAGGACAAGAAGATTAGTTCCTGAACTAAGCTAGAACTTTTTTTTCCTTTTCTAATTTAGCTCAAATTTGGCAAAGTGTCTTAAATTCTAATATTCAAATATGAAATCAACATATTATTTAAAGCCTTCTTGGGTAAGTTACACTTGCAAGATCTGGAGATAAGCTCACACACACGAAGACTTTAGCCTGAACTAAAAGGAACTCCCATTGACTGATGTCCCAGATTGCTGTGACCTCAGCACTTGTTCAATAGAATATTTTAACGACGACCTTACTTCTCAAAACACACATCAGCATCTTTAAAAGAGAATCATCTACCTTGGCAGTGAGTCACTATCTAGCTTGGTAACACCCCAGGCAAGAATCCAGTACTGCAGTCAGCAGAAGCCATGTTTGCTTCCAAAATATTCTGTTTCTTGACTAGGAGTGCCACAAAGGGAATTACATGCATCTGTCTCCAGGTGTATAATTACAGACGTTAATCTCCCAGTGTAAATAAACACTTGCTATAGGGCTATAGCCACAGAAGCCTCTAAAATGGTTCTTCTTGTAAGAAGCTAGCAAGCAAATATAAGCTCCTCGTTTTCCACTGTTTTTACTATTCCCTGGTATGTAGCGCACCTTTGTTCTCACTGCAGTGCAAAATAATGATGCACAATGTAGTGGGATTTCCTCCTTTCACTGGCTCTCCTAACATCTGCCTTTACAAAATACCCAGTGCTACCCAAGCCACCTGCTAGCACCTGGATGCCTCAAATGCTATTAAAAGAAAGGATGATGGAAAGGAAAAGATATTTGCTTTAGTCATGGAAATCTTAGTCAAAAAAAAACATACTGGGAAGAACAGCTTGCCAGCTTCACACATCTATGCTAGATCAGAATTCATTCTTTACCATAAAGTTAATGAGGCAGCCCTGCAAAATGTATACCTAATTTGAGCATAATGTTGGGATCAGCCTGGTCAGATTCCACTCCTTTTTTTCAGTAGGATGTTCTGCACTCTCTGTTCTTTCCTTATTCTTCTGAACAGACTATTTGTTTCACCACTCCTAGTGACAGTGTGCAGAATTTGCTAAAGGTTAAATCAAAGTCCTTGATAGAAGAATTAAACTCAACTTGATTTAGAAAAATGACGAACCAAATATTGGGCTGACTCCACCATAGCAGGTAGAAGGGATTTTTAGTTGTACTTTTAAACATCCTTAGGGAGAACATTCATTGAAATAACTCCACTTTCAAGCTTTTGATTTTTTTTCTAGTGATTCCTGTTCTGGCCCACTCCTAAAAATCTCAGTCAAGACAATTGCTTTCTGCAGAAGGAGCATGTGACTATAAAACTAGAGTGTTCTTACAAAACAAACCCAAAAAGAAATGAAGACTTTCTCCCTGACGTGTTTGGTTTGGGATCCATGTTTTAAAGAGACTACCCAAGCCTTCTAAATACTACTTATTCCTAAAAAAAATATTAATAGCCAATTATATATCTATAGCCACAAATCAAGTAACTGGATATTTATGTGCAGTGTTTTTTGCCTGCAGGTTTCGGTCGGCTTTCCTCCTCTAGCTCTGCTCAGGTTTACCAGAGCTTAACACATCCCGTTTGGGTTATAAAGCAATGCTTACGCACCTACACATATTTTATCTACTTTCTTCCAAGCTGAATCTCTACAGGGAAGAGAAAAGGGTTGTAATTCAATGTAATGCATTGTTTTGCAGAGCCTTTTATCACTGAAACTCATGCCTCTTAATGATCTCCATCCCAAGCAGTCTGCTAGGCAGGGTGCAACACTGCCACAGAATCTCAGTTTTGGACACACTGTGTGCTAAGCCATCACACGGGCTCACAGCATACAATATGGAGGGATTCATAACACAGGTACACCTCCAATTTTGAGCATAGATTAGATACTAAAAATATTTAAAAAAAAACGCCATATGCTACGGGTTTATAGCATGCACCAGAGAGTGTGTTAGATAGGTCTCGAGTAGTTTGCCAGTAAAATGGCTCTATTATTGTTTCAGTTTTTGAGAGACAGTCTGTGCAGTATGTTAAAAAACCCACACCAACACACATTAGAAACTGTTGTTAAGGAATTACTGTTGCCTCTGCTTCTAAACTTGTTGCCAATTAAACTGTAATAGCATTAGTAAATATTTATCTAAGCTTTAGTTGAAGTTCAAGCATATATATTCATATCCATGTATTAGTCCAGAGGAAAGAGAGGCCACTGTGAAATCATGACTCTCCCATTGCTAGGGGACCTCTGAAGTATTTCACAGGTAATCTCCAGATCAGAGAGTGCTTAGATGGAAGGTCAGGGTTGACCTTTGCATCGTTTCTTCTCTGAAAGAGAAAAAGGGAAGGTATGTTATGTAGAGTTCAGAAGGAGAGTTTGTCACAATGCCTGCTTCCCGGCAAACTAACACCTCCCACTAGAAAACATGAGTTTTTAAATTAATTTTTCTGACTTGAAAATTCAAAGATGCTGGACCATACAGTTCAACATTTCTTAAGTGGAAAATCACAGTTTACTACTTCCAAGTAGCTTGTCATTTAGGAATTGTAATTGGTTATATTTTTTAAAGGATAAATGTGGCTGTATTAGAAATAAAACTAGAGATAAGTTAAAAATATCATCAACCCTACATTCTCCCTTCATATTTTATTTTTGAAGAGGTTTAGGGTTTTTTATGTTAAGGGACATAAAGATATTTTCTTGTTTGGGTTTTTTTTTTCTTTTTCAGAGATGGGTGGGTTGAAGTCCTAACATAAGCAACAAATAGGGGTAGGAAGCCTACTTCCTTTTTGATTCTAGCCACAATTCTTTCATGAAGTGGCTTGTGTGTTTGGTTCAGTGTGTTTCTACAGGATAAAAAACAAACAAACAAACAAACAAAACAAGACACCAACATTTTCAGTATATGAGAAATAAGTGTGAGCTCAAAATGTTGAAAAAATGCTTATTAAAATATTACTGTGTTTCTTCAGGCTTTCTAAATGAGAACTTTGGGATGAGTGTTAGGTAGCAGAGCTGCAAAGAAATTCTACACCTCAAAAGACAAAATACTGTATCACATCAAACCACTGTCATGGCTTAACTCCGGCCAGGAAAATAACACAAAGCCACCCTCACACCTTCCCTTCCCTTCCTCCAGCAGAGGAGGAGAATCGGAGGAAGAAGACAAGGAACCTTGTAAAACTGAGATAAGAACTATTTACTAATTGAATATAAGTGACTAGTATATGATATATAAATTAATATATAACAATACCACTAATAGTAAGTAATTAAAATAATAGACAATAAAACATATGCTGCAATTGCACAACACCTGCCAACCAATGCACAGCCAAGTCCCAGGTAGTGAGAGTCAGAGCTAGAGAGCCCAAGAACTGCAGCTGGAGAGCCGGAGCCCAAGAGCGATCTCAGCAGAGTCCGAGTGAGCCCCACAAGCAACAGCATGACCAGGAAAACTAACAGACCCACCAACTCATGAACGAGCAAGCAAAGGAATTAGCAAAGCAGCTAACAAAGGAGATAGCAAAGGAGTTGGGGAACTAGCAAAGGAGTTAGCAAAGGAGCCAGCAAAAGGGCGATGCCCCTCCAGCCCACTACCCGCTTACGAACTGAGCCTGACGTGCTGTGGAATGACCTACCCCTTCGGTCAGTTTGGGTCAGCTGTCTGAACTGTGTGCGTTCCCACACACGGCCTGTAGTGAGAGAGTTGGGAACGCAGCTGCAGTATCAGAAGCTGAGAAAGAGCCTGAATTTGGTGCAAGCACTCCCCAGCGCCAGCTAAAAAGACACCTTATCAGTACTTTTCTCAGGGTAGATCCAGAAACCCAGCTTCATACCAGCCACTATGAAGAAAGTTAACGCTTTCCTGACTAAAACCAGCACACCACTAATGTCAGTGTGATATATTGATTCTGTTTAGTATATTTTACAAAAATAATTGGGTAAATCAAAGTTTGATAAGCCTTAGGAGTTTAATTTGAATTGTTATTTTTCCAATCTGTGAAAATAAGTGTACTAATTATATCACTTCAGCCACACGCCCTCATCCAAATTTAAAAACAATGTCATAAACTCCACCCAAATCTAAATAATACATTTCAGAAGTCATTAGGATTTACTTAAACAAGCATTTCCATAAATTGCAAAATGCCTAAGATTTCTCAGGAACATCGATTCTGTATGACAATCCCACACTTAAAAAAGGTCCAAGTTTAAGCACGGCCAGCAACACTGGTCTAAGTAAATGTTTATCTGGCAGGAAGTGTTGGCATTATGCTTCTACGTGTCTGAAGTTTCTCAGAGGTTTGCTACAGACTGCTGGTGGAGAGGGGTATTTAGCCTGTTAAGGCAAGACGCGCGGGTCTGAGGAACAAGCTACAGTGACTCACTCAGATGGTTCATAGAATCATAGAACGGTTTGGGTTGGAAGGGACCTTAAAGACCATCTAGTTCCAACCCCCCTGCCATGGGCAGGGACACCCTCCATTAGACCAGGTTGCTAGGTTCAGCAATGGATCACAACACAGCTTGCACAGAAGAGAGAGCTGCATGAGGTACTCCCACTGAAGCGCACTATTTGGGAGACTAGAGGCTGGCGGGTACCTCACCTTGTAGTCAGCTGGTGTGTAGTGAACAGACGGCTGTGAACTCAGGCCACCAAACCCACCAGTGCCTCCTTTGGCAGCACTGACCCAGGAGGTGTCTTCTGCCCTGGGAATTAGGAGACCACCCTTGCAGGAGAGGCCGGCGGTGCTGATGGTCAGGCTTCTCTCCACGGACCTGAAGTAGTTAGAGATCCCCAGGCACACTCGCTGAAACAAACCAGAGAAAATGCATAGTTTCATTTTCAGTTGGGTGACAGCTCCCCTCTTAAAAAAATTAACTTTGATCTCCAAAGATTTTATATTTATTTAGGGTTTTTTACCTTTAATTCCCAGAGTCTCAGGTGACGTAAGAAAAGAAGGGACAAGTGGACTCCTGTCCTCACCATGTGCTCCCCGTGGGCAGTCGCTGTGCCCTCTTCTAATCCTAGCAGCTGCAAGCTGCCCGTATAACTGTACCTTTTTCCAGACAGGAAAAGCGTAGTTACATTTTTGCTATTCAAGGAGATTTCTAAACCTTTCTACAGTAGGTAGTTTTGCTACATCTGTTGTCTAAGAAAAGGCTGCTGCTGTCTTGGAAGCAGCACTGTCTGACTGACAGAGACTGACTGTCTTGGAAGCCTGGTCTATGGAATAATGGGTAAGGATGTCACTACTGTTTCTATCAGAGAAACAGTAAGGTCATATCATTTTTCTTCTTTCTTTCAGGTTTTATTAAATACATACAGACACGTATATACATACAAACATTTTTTTACCTTCTTTCATTCTTCTTTCTGAAGGATGCCAGAGTCTTAGTGGAGCTGGTGTTTCCTACATCCTCCCCACTGTGAGCCACAGCTGTGTTATCATCCTTGGTAGTTAGTTCCTAGTTCCAACACACACAGTCAAAAATTGGTGTGGTAAGTATGCATAGGTTTTATCATAATAAAAGGAAAAGAAAAGGAAAGGAAGTGTCATACTGGATGAAATTCATAATCCAGCCAGCAGTGAAATTATTGTGGCATATAGCTCCACAATATTTGATTGCTCTCCAGTCCTTCGTGTTTTATCTTTATAAAGTCCCTGGGCTGTAGGAAAGAGAGATCCCCATTCCAAAGACAAGACTGCAGCAAGGGTCAGGTAAAGGAAATTTTCCAAAGAAATTCTGAACATCTGTTTCATCAAAACCTCAAACCAGCTATGGCTAGTGACATATCTGACCACCTAGCCCATCTTTTTATCTCCTGCCATAAAAGAAAAAACTGATTTCTGGGCTCCAGCAGATCATAGGCTGAGCAAGGGGCAAAATCATGGTGTGGTAACAAAGACGTAACATCAGATTGGGCTGTAGAAAAGTTTTCCTGCAATGTATGCACAACTCCCCCAACACAAGCATATATTAAATGCTCTAGCTAACATTCTGTAAAATTAAATTCAACACTTGTTTTTTTCTCACTCCTTTCCAGCATGCTCAACAATACGGTACAAAGAGTAGCAGAAGAGCAGCAAGCAGCAAAACAGCTACACCTGCCTTGTTATGAACTCCATAAAGGCCTTCTCACATTGCACCAGGAGTTACTCCACCAACATCAGCGAAATTAAACTGGCATTAATTAGCACCAGTGTAAATGAGATCACCATGAGTCACACAATATTTATTAATTGTGGAACATTATGGACAGTGATTTACTAGGCATTATCCAATTCATTTCCTCAGACAATCAAGTATATAAGAAAAACTTGTCCTCTTAACCCACTTCTCTATTCCAATTTATTTTGCCACTTCATCTGAACTTGGACGGCATAAGTTGGAATTCTTTGCAGTGTGTTAAGGGTTTTACAGCATTGATTTTGGCATTGTTTTTTCTTATTAGAGAAATTCCTGTTAATGTATCTTCACAAACTGGTGCTTGTCAACTGGTGCTTTATCCTGCTCAACATGAGACATCATAGCAAAGCTAGTCATAGAAGTGACATAGATAAATTCAGGACTACGTTGGCTGTTCTATAAATTTGCAAGTTGACATGAGTGTATCATCTCCAAAAATTCCTTCAAGTCAAACAAATCTTGATGTCAAACTGTCAAACAATGAATTCTTTACATAATCCTTGCAGTGATAGATCATCTGTTAACTGATTTCTCTAAGCACGATCCATCCTCACTCATCCTGTCCTCATTGACTCCAAAAGTCTAATTTCTTAAATTTCAGAAAAACTATGTCCTTCAATCTCTATAACTTAAAATAAAGTGAGGTCAAATAGAATCAAAGTATATTTTCCTGAATCAAAAGCAGTAATTGTACATCTCTATTAAATATCACAGTAAGTGTATGGACTAAGCATGGGATGAACAATTTCCGCTTAAAATTTCCACTCTAAAAAGATACAGACAATGCTGTCTGAAAAATGTGAGTGAAATGAGGAAAAAGAGTGATGGCACATTTTTGGGGAGCAGCTGAATTTTTATTTTAAAAAACCTGAGACCAGGACAGCACTTTTTTTGTGGAGGATCTAATTCTAGTTTTTCAATAGCCATCATGACTAGACTGTTTCAAAATTAAGATCAGTCATGTCCCTTGCATTGACCTCAAATATGTGTTCTTTCCCAACCCAGTCGTGGACTCAGTGCACTTGACAAGAGCTGTACAGTGCAATCTTGTTTTCTTTATTTTTTTTTAAATTAATCATCATGTAGCTTGCATGAGTCAACCCAATGTTGTTTTTGTTCCTGAAGATTTTATTAAGTATTGAAATATTGCAGGTCAGGATCAGCCTGAGGTAGGAAGCACTGTATATTTTTGCATGTGGGAACTTTTCCTGACACAAAAATACAGGTTTATTTTTGAACACGGGGTTGGTATCAGGCTTGGGG
>NW_010264873.1:2076-13187 GCF_000690775.1 Eurypyga helias | reverse complement strand
CAGGAAAGAGGGAATGGTGAGAAACTAAATGCTGTCCCTCTCCCTCTGCTCCCTTTCCCCTGCTCCTGCACTACTCGCTGCCTTGCTTGGTCCTGGCCAAGTGCAAGGGTATAAGGCCTTCTCATTAACATTGGGGCTGCATCCAGCCACAGTAGCTGAGACCTCTCCTCTTCCAGAAATAACAGCAGAGCAAGGAGATTTTCCAGCCCTTTCTTATCTTGCCACCAGGGCCCACTGGTGAGGACAGGCGGGCATGAGTAGAGTGAGTCAAATACAGCACTGGGCTGTACATACGGGAACAATCCTTCACATAATGCTTTTAGATGCATCAAAGCAGCAGAAGTCAACAACTTCTGAGTCAGAAGACAATAAAGAAATAGAGAATCAAAGTCCATCTACATCAAAGGGATACTTCCAAATTCAAAGGATTAGTCACAGAGCTCGCCATATCAGGCACGCCACAGTTACTACAAATTCCCCAGATACCAGAGAGGTAGGTCCTACTTTGCACTCACTGCTCTACCAGTTAGGCCATTTGTTGGTTTTTTTCCCCCTCTCCAAAACCTGAAGATCTCTCACAGCTTCTGCTCTTGCAGGTCCTGAAGTCTCATGAGGCCATTCCCACAAATGCCACATCCTCCTTGAAATGAGGAAGTTGCTGTCACTTCTGTCCCCGCACAAAGAGGGCATCTGCTGTCAGGTCCACAGGTGCTCAACTGCTGGACAGCCTCCAGCAACCAAGACATCCCACCGTCCTTCCTCCCTTCTCCTCTGTACACACATGTTAACTCATTCCCTCATACCACACTCTTCAGTGAATACTGGGGCACACTTCTGTCTCTTGTGGCCAAACCGACGCCCCAGCTCTGCTACAGGCATGCACCCATGTTATTTTTAGGTAGGTGCAATCCTGTGCTGCTTGTGCTATGACTGGTCTGGTGGCTGCACAGCAGCTAGCGAGCACCGAGGAGGAGAGGACATGGCGCATGCGGCCTGCGCAGGCACCCATACATTGCAGCTGGGGAGCTGCTTAGCAGCAGTAGCAGGAGACAATTTTGAAAGAGGGGAACGCTGGTATCCAAACAGAAATCTGTTAGAGGAGCTCTCTATCAGAGCTGACAAATGCCTGCTAGACATGTTAATTGGCTGTTATTCATCATTCAACATGGTCTAGTGGAGGGTGTCCCTGCCCACGGCAGGGGGGTTGGAACTAGATGGTCTTTAGGGTCCCTTCCAGCCCAAACAATTCTGTCATCTCCCCTTCTAAGTACCTGGTGGGGCTCAGTGCCAGCAAAGATCTCCTTCCAGACATGATTGTAGCTCTGCTGTCCAGAGGCATGAGAAGAACTCAACTGCACACAATGTGGTTCAAACACCACTGCCGCATGCCCCTGGAGACCCTCCATCACTCTCTCTATGTCCGAGACCTTGTTTCAAATCACATCAAATACAGACAAAAGATTCATAAGGCAAACGAGTCAGCGTGCCAGACCCCATCCCGTGGTGAGTCAAGGTCAATTCAGAGCATCCAGTGAGGGAGCCTCCACAGCACCACTTGTTACTGCTTCTCCTTCATTTGGGAAAGTTGTCTGCTGTCCCCTCTCCAAGGTGAAAATGTAGAAATGGACTTGCCTCACAGCATATGGAGGGAATACACCACACAAGAAAGAATACAGAAGCACTTTCTTTGAAACTGAGATTTATGGAAAAGAGGGACTACTGGCCAATCCTCTCTCTCCTTTCCTGTTATCACCTCACCCTTAAGGAGGTGTACATGTTTCTTGACCAAAACCAAACATATTGTATTTGGTGAACAAGCCACTGTGGAAAAAAACAAGCATCTTTTTTTCATTGTCTCGATAAGCTGCAAAGCCATTTTTACTTTTGTTAGTGGTGATGATGGCTTTCGCCCAAGCTTTTCAGAAAAATTACATGCTGTGGCAAGATTTGAAAGAGTGGTTTCTTTGTTAAATATCTGGCATGGGGAAAAGGTCTGAAAACTGGGATCACAAAAGAAATCTTATTTCAGCTCTAAATAATAAAAAGAAGACCATAAATGGCTAAACCTTCTAGAAGTATCATCAAACCCAAATCTATTCAATTATTTAAAATATTGTAAAGACAACTTCAGCTGCAAAGTCTATACATCTACTTTCTGATTTCTGCAATTTAAAAAGAGTTCTCTCAAATGTTTTGTGAGACCCATGGAAGTAAGTAATGAATGTTAATAGGAACCAAGGAGACTAAATATCTACAATACTATCAAAAACAGGATAAGCAAAATCAGTAGTACAAAAGTAATTTTTAAAAAACACATCTAATCTTGCAGGACTTTTTTTAATTGCCACTTGTATCAGAATTAGAATTTGAATAATGCGGTCATGCTTTAGCAATTATTGGCATCAGTAAAATTCTGTCGATATGAATTCTAGCAAAGCAGGAATTCTAAAGAAAGTCTAAAGACCAGGAGTTATAGACGTCTCTTCCTTATCATCTGTTTTGAACAAAGATGCTGAAAACAAAACAATTGGAACCTTGCTTGACACAAGAGGAAAATAATTAGTTAGAAGGGGCGTCAGGGGAGCAAGCAGCCTTTAATAAAAATGTAAATTAAATATCAAACCCCATGGAAATTATTTTTACATTAATTTCCTAAGCATTTTCTTCATTCCCTTTCTTACTGGTTGAGAATCAAGAACTTCTGATCCTTTACTGCTTTTCTACTAAACACCGTTACCATCCAGCATTCCACTGCCAAGTCCCTTTGTTCCCTTAGAGTTGTATTTCTTTTTAGGCTTGTCAGTCACTGAAACACAGAATCAGAAGTCAGGCAGTGGGAAGAGGCTTGAGGAAGGCAGACAGGGTGGGAAGCCAGGAGCCTCCATCTTCCCTTTCCTGAGCCACAGGGTAGCTTGTTCCTGCACAGCCTTATCATCCTCCTGCCTTCAGCCCAACAGAAACTGCTTTTGAAGGTTCCCTGTCGTCATTTCACTGAGAAGGAGACAGCTCCCCAAGGACTTGCCATTTGGCAGGAATGTGATTATTGATAAAAGAGGGCACATAGGGGCACAATTCCTCCACAGCTTCAGAGAAGGGATTTATTATTTGGTTCATGTGTAAAACTGGGATCTGAACTCCAAGGTGTCCCTATTGTTCACAGCACTTCAGGCTCACCCCAGGGATGGAGGCAGTAATCGCATCCCTCAATTGCCATATCAGTTTTACTGGCTGAGATTTTTATGCAGATCCAGTCCCCTAGCAGCAGTTCACCATCTTAATTGCATTAGGTTTCCTCATCCTTGAGAGATAGAGAACAGCTTTTATACCAGTTTTAGAGATGAGGATACCAGCCCTACTCAAATTTCACTGGAAAAATGTGGGGAAACCCCAGCAGGCCTGCCCAGCCTATCTCACCCTACAGTTTATTCATGCATTTGCAGCAGGCTGAATGAGCAGAGTTTACTGCCCATATGCCAGTCAGCCCTGCAGGGTAAATCCAGTGAAGAAGATGCAATTAGGACAAATTAATACCATTCTTCACAGGTGATGGCCGTTTGCAAGACAATGATGTGAAGTGTTAGGGGAGGCTGGCTGTGGACCACAAAGCAGGCCTGATCTGTGAGAGCCCATTGCCTTTTGTCCAAGGAGGCTGGATGGCAGGCAGCCTAGATGAGCTGTCCTGCAGGACATCCTCAAAATGGCCCAAAATGACAATTTATCACAAGAATCAAGAGAACCTGCGAAGCTAGAACCAAAATAGACACACTCAGCAACCTCCTCCTGGGGTGCATCGTGCCCTACCAAGTTTTAGACCTATACCTCACTATTGGAGCATATCTCCTTGTCTTTTAAGCACAGGTCTGTACCTTGATCACATTAAAAACTTGTTTTGAACAATCTCTTTGACACAAATTGCAGGACTGATTTTGACCTGACTTAGGTGAACTTCAGAGCTCTTGAATATTTATGCAAGTGTTGAAGCTGTGTTTTGAAACCATTGAATTGAGAAGGCGGGAGATGGGGATCTCTATAGTACCTTAATAATGAGTCTTTAATGAATTCAGGCATGTACACATGATACATAAACCTGAGGCAAACTTTCTCCAGAGATTTCAATTTCCCTGGAAGTGTCCAATAAATAAATTAAAATCACTTTAAGTTAAATCACTTTAAGTTCACAGATTCACAGAGTGGTAGGGGTCAGAAGGGACCTCTAGAGATCATCTAGTCCAACTCCCCTGCCAGAGCAGGATCACCTGGAGTAGGTCACACAGGAACAAGTCCAGTCGGCTTTTGAAAGTCTCCAGGGAAGGAGACTCCCCCACCTCTCTGGGCAGCCTGTTCCAGGGCTCTGATACCCTCGCAAGTTATATTACCTCTAAAAATTTTGAATGAAGGTCCATCAGCTTATCCGCTTTTTTCCATTGTTTCAGTTTTATCAAAAGCTTTTGCTGCCAGTGATCTACTTCAGGCTTAATCTGGTTGACATAAAAGTAAGCACAAAACTTACGAACATCTCTACGTGTTTTTGGTATAATAGGCAATAGAAAAGAAAGTGTAATACATTTATTTCTTATTTTCAACTGACATGAAAAGGGGCTCTTGACTATACAGAAATATAGTAGCCCGATAAGGCCTGAATTATTAAAAAAATCATCACTATTCTTGTCAAAAGAAACATTTTAGACTTTAATTGCTGAAATGTATCTTTGTACATCCTGAACATTGGTTAAGACTAACACAATTGAAAAAGGATAGTACCTAAGAATTAGCTTTAGAGACGGGATCCAGTTGCCTCTCTTTTTCAAAGCCCTGGCTGGATCTAGCACACCCCAGTTCTCTGACTGAGCAACCTCTGCGTCATAAACTGGAAATGTGCTCATTGTATGCTGTTTGCAGAAGATGCTTCTAAATTTTCAGACAACCTAAAGCATAAAAGGAGAAGGTATTGTTATAAATTTCCTGAGCCAGATATTAAATCCTGTAGCAAAGTAATACTGCATATTATCAGCCAAAAAAAGATAAATCAATGGAGTGATAAAGTGACAAAGGAGACAATCTGGTCCTCTGTTTTCTTTCCTTTCCAGCAGACAAATGAAACTCACTGCTGTTAACTCTGGAGCCTCCAACAAAGAGACCAGGATTTTCAAAAACACTGTCTTTCAGGCAAAGATAATGGCAAATTTATTATCACTGGCTTTGGTAGAAATAGCATTAACCTAGAAGATGTACTTTGAAAATCCTGTTCAAAAATTAATAACCCACTGCCAGCCTACTGTGAAGGCAATTTACATCATTGCCTAGTTGTGTGAATACTTCTGCATGTGCTTATCTACCACAGTACAGTGAGTTCAGCTGGACTAGTCAAATGTTAAGTTGGTGAGAGACTTACAGACCAGTTTATGCAACCAAACCTTTTCAGCTGTACCACCTGCTCCCACACAAGGCAGATTTGTAAAGGCAAGCCATGTATTTAAAAGCCGTGTGTTATTTATGTTTAACAGTTATGTTTGGATCCTGGACACATGGTGGAGATTTTCAGGCTTTTTTGCCTTCTGGTTGACAGAGAAGACGAAAACCAGCGTTTTCCTGCTGGTAACCCCTGAGCTGCAGAGGCTTGGCAAGGTCCTGGGCGATGGTGTGCTGCAGCTGACCTCTAGCCAAAGAACCACAGCTCAGGGAGACACCAAACAAGGGCAGGAAAACCCGAGAAAAATGCACAAAAAGCATGAGTGAGAGCTAAGAGAACAAAGGTACAGACGCAGAGCCACGATGCTGAAAATAGGAACGTCAGCAGTTACTGCAGCTTAGTGAGAGTGAGCCGGGCCTTTCTGCTGTTTCCTGTCAAGAGCAAAAATGCCCATAATCTGATTTTTCCTGACGCAAACACTGATTTGTAATAAATAAATGGAACTTCCTTCTGAACTTTGAAAGACTTTTTTTCTCTCTCTTTTATTTTTTTTAGTATTGAGAAGTACATTTCGGTTACCAGGAAAAAGAGCTCCATCTCATCAGCTGAGTTCTTGACATCCTTAAGGCTGTAGTCAATACCAAAATGAGAAAGCAGAAGCTGGAGCTGAGGTTGCAGCTCCTCGGTTTCAGTGCTGTGCCGGGACAAAGTGAATCCAGTGCCATTCTGGCAGGATTCTGCAAAAAGCCATCGTCAGACCAGCCAGAGAACATTCAACTCTTTAAGCAACATGACTGTAAGCAAAGTTGTCAGTGCCCTTTGCTTTGCATCCACGCAATGATGTCATTCCCCTTTTTTCATCCTGAAGCAGCACTATGTCAGAAAATAGAATGTGACTGGGGGGAGGGAGAACACACGACCCACATCATATGGTTTTTTATCTTCATTTTTCTTTTAAGACAGGGCCTTCCACCAGACCCTGAAAAACTAACAGATGTTGCAGGTCAGGGCACCTCCACGGTCCTTGGAGGAGTGCCTATCTTCCAGCATGGAAAGGATGCCAACTAACAAATCCTACTGCCTGAACAGTTGTGGCTCAGGGGTGTACAACATTCTTCTCACACACACCCCTTCCAAATCTTCACATGCCACAAGAACTTCAAGTATGTTACTATTTCAGGGTTATCACTCCTCCGGTATTGGATTCTGGCATGATGCTGCTATCGCAAACTTCTGAAACAAGGGTGTACTGGAGATGGCTGAGTTTGGCCTGGTGTCAGTGTTGAAGAGTCTCTTGGCAACATAGCACCCGTTTTTAGAAGAACTGAAATGTTTTCTCCTCCTTCTTTACTTCACCTCAGGCTTGCTCAAGGATTCGGAGGATATGGGTATTCTTTCATCCTTGAACAGCCAAAACAACTGTGCTCCTCTAAGTTTTGTCATAATTTTTATCTTTTTTTTTCAGCTCTTTGACAAGCTTGTTTAACACTACTTTTAATACAGAACCTTAGTTTGCCCTATGTCATCATCTTTCTGTACAGAAACGTGGACACTATTCAGATTGCTTTTTTTTTTCCCTCAGGCCAAGGCATAACAAACAGCAGCACCTTATCTGCTACTACTTTTTCCAAAGACTTTTGAAAGTCCAAATAACTGTCAAGTGATTCTCCTTTATCCAGTGATGATGGGTACTGCTGTTATACACAAAGATGCTAATAGGTAAGTTACAGTTTGCTAAAGTTCAGCAAAACTCTTGGGGTTTAGTGGAACTACATGTAATCTAATTTATTATCTCATTGTTTCAGCAATAAAAGGCCATCTGCGTTTCTATTCCATGCTGTACTTCAGCTTTGGCTTTAATGTCTTGTTTAATCATTCTGCTGTTTCATCTATGAAGCTCAGATCTAGATAGCAGATGAATGAAGCTTAAGATGGTAATGTGATACAGTTCCTTGAATATTAGATAAGTAGATACTGAAGATCAAAACGAGCTAGAGCACCTCTGAGTTGCTTTTTAATACAAATAAGGGTCTACCCCATGGCACAATGAATGGCTCAGGTGAACTCTGTTACACTGTAGGTCTTGCGCCGCACTCCTTACACTGTATCCAAGATCACAGATCATCCCTCCCCCTCTTATCCTGCTTATATGAGAGAAATGTTGGCCTACTCGAGGGGCTTTGTTTGAAGAGAAGAGTTTAACTCTCCTCTCCTTGCTCCTTAACACCATTAGCGTTCTACTCCTAGGGCAGTGCTGTCATATCTCCCCAGCATGCTGTACCTGAGAGACCCCCTTGGGCCTAAGGAGTGAAAGAGGGCTGTGCCACTACAGCCAGTTACACCAGTTAGAGCTTAGTTAGACCACTAACTAAGGGCTAAAGGCCCCTTACCTGTCCTGGGTAAATCTGCACTTTCCTTAGCACTGTTCTCAATCAGTTGTTACTGGTTGGGCCGCTCCAGGTCAGGGCAGTGCCCAGTCCCCTGTGCAGACCCACAGGTACACCCCTCGTGATAGAGGTCTTGAAAGGAGATGGGGACGACAAGTCACAGTCCCTTTTTGTTCCTCCACCCTGGTCAGCCCACTTCTGGACTGCAAGGAGGAGGCATACACCCTGCCCAGTCCCCAGGAGAGAGGAGTTGTGCTTTTCCAGAGACAATCCTGTGAGCTCATACAGTTCCACGATGTTCCCACTCTGACTGTAAAAGCACAGGTTAAATCATAGGATTTAAGCACTCTGCAACAGGAATGCTGCCTTCTTTGCTAAATACCATTCACACAGGTAACTGCATAAGCAACATCACTTCCTCCCTTCAAAAGAAAGGAGAACTTGAAAATAACCACAAGGAGATGTTCTAGAGATACTTCAGTATAAGTCTTAAAACAATAGCTCTCTTTTAGTTTCTCCAGAAACAGGCCACCCACAGACATATTTTAAATAATATTCTTGCAGGTTGCAAGGGTGAGTTTCAGGGGTTGGCATAATCAGGACAATATCCTAGATTCCCCACTGAGTTGATCCCACAAGTATCCTTCTGAGTCGTCTGTTTCTGCAGCCCAGGGCAGTAAGGCCAGAGGAACGACCACTGCAGATTCAGGGCTCCACACTCTGAAATTTGGACACCAGATTTCCGTGATTCTTGCTGACATTAAAAGCTACACTCCAAACTTCTCAGGCATACAAACCAAGGATGGCATTCAGTATTTCCCAAGTTTGCACTGTTTACCTTTCTCGAAGAATATACATTAACAAACGTGTCATCTGTAGAACTTGTGGTTTTAAAGGAAAGCTGATCATTTCTCACCATTTCTTCTGAAAACACTTGAACAGGGAAACACATCAATATTAAAAATATCTGAATTCTTGTCAAAAGCACTTCTCAATTTGTCCTAGTTGTCATCAGGACATTTCTCATCAGCCACATTCATTCTGTGAGAAATAGGCAAATGCTGGAGAACCTGGAGTTAGGAACATCTATGTTTTTCATCTCAGTCACACAGAAAGCAAATTTGCAAATTCAGTTGCAAATTTAGTAATTAAATAAAACACAAAAGAGAAAAAATAAACCATAGTTACCCGTTGCATATAATTCCAGAATTTTATTCACTGTCAATGACTTGTAGGACTCATATAATAAAATAATTAAAGAAACCAGATAAAACAAGGAAGTATTCCGATTTGTTTTCCAAAGATGATGCTTAAAGAAATACTCGGGCCTACTGACTATTGAGATGACTCAGCCCCTTGATAGAGTCCTGTTCTATCAAAACATCATCACAGCAAATAATACTCATTAGCTATAAACATCCAGATTTCTTTTACACTGAATTTGCTCTTCCTCAGTTTACTTTCTTATCCAAAACTTGAATGTTTCATAATTACACTTCACTGTTCAAAAAATGCTCATCTTACCTGAAGAAAATGGCGAATGCCCTTCAGAGAGTGTAGGTGACACACTAATCACCGCGTGTAAATCATCAGATCTTCCTGTGTCACTTCCTTCACTGGAGTTTTCTTTCCTTTCAGGAAACTTTCCCTTGCTGCTGACGGTCTTGCAGCCCTCTGAACTTCATTGTTGTATTCCTCCATGATGTGACTAATTCGCTTCTGTTTATGTATATAGAAGGGACACTGTCATTTTTGCATTTCAGCATCTTCTTCCTTTATTAGCTAGAAGACCATTGCATTTCCACTGCATGGGGATTCCTAGCTTGAGAGTTGTCTCAAAGGTTGATTTCCTTCCTAAATGCTTACAAATGGTATCTCCAACCCAATGAGGAAAAGGGATTTTCAGTCCAAATAGTGAATCTCTCTGAGCAGCTAACACTGGCCATAAGCAGATAGCTGACAGTGAATGTCCAGAGACAAATTCCAAAGATAAATAACCCTTAAGGTTAATAGCTTTTTATTCGGGTGGAAAAAAGCCATTGCTAACACTTTGTTTTTAATGAAAAGCTACTCTGCTAGATATATACGTGGCTAGATCCTAGATTTTGGTTCCTACCTGATAGAGAGGACAAAAGCTGTTCAATAACACTGCTGTGCATACAAAATCTCTTCCATCTAAGCATGTGCAAATATTTACTCTAGAGTAGCTGAGTAATTCTGTCTATAAAAACCTTGAATAAAATAAGAAATAACCAGGAAATCACACATTTGTCAACAACAGCATCAACATTATAGGAAACTTAAGAAGCCTATAGATCATCATTAGCACCAGAGAATAACACCAAAACAGCAGCTAATCAGTCACCAAAGACCACTGTGCTGTTACATTCATCCAGGAAGGCTACTCCCCCTAAGCTGTCCCAGTGGATATATTATTGTGGGAGTGGAAAAAAGCATTAAACACAAGGCAAACGTCAGAATTCAGTCTGCTGGACCTAGGCATTTGAACTCCACTTTAAAAACTAAAATAAATTCGTAATAGATGTAATAGAACAGTGCAAAAGCATCCGGGAATGAGGGGGACCTTGTCCCAGCTCATCCGACCTGGCTTAGATTCCTGTTCTTTGAAGCAGCAGGCTATTTTCACATCGTACAAGGAAACCGCAAGCACTAATGCTGTCGTGCCTGCTTCCAGGAGGGAGCTGTGGACCGGTTTGATTTTCCAATGTGCACAGTGCAACCTGCTGGGCCAGAGGAAAGCTCCTGGATCTCGGCAGCAAGCGGGAGCCCCACCTGGTGCAGCAACAGAAGCGAGGTTGATGCTGTATGCTCCCTTCTCCAGCAGCTCTCTAACTCCCTCTGCATGGCATCAGCCTGAACAACAAGAGGTTTGGCTTCTGCCACCTGCAAACAAAGTACACGTTGAGTAAGAGCTCTTTTCCAGGATATAAAAAGAAAAACAAAAAGTCATAAATGCGGGAAAATGTTTAGTCTTTGAATTTAATTTGGAGTTGTGGCACAAACGCACGCTGTGGAGCCAGGTCCACATAATTATTCAAATAAAAGAAAGATGATGCTGTTTTACTACTATGCGAACAGCATTATGACTCTTCCCATTCTGTCTTTACAGGCCCAGATTCCAAAAAAACACATCACTTTCTCTGATTTTAATTTTCAGTTAATACTTGTTAAAGAGAAAAGAGGGGTTTTTTTTTAAGCCTGTTTACATTTTAGCTACCTACTTGCAAGCCTTTCTTCAGTATTACCTCCCTTTCTTTTCTAATATAAGACACAACCTTTGGAATTGGAACAGA
>NW_010264873.1:0-2038 GCF_000690775.1 Eurypyga helias | reverse complement strand
GCAGGATGTTATGTACAAGCTGGTACAAGCCAAGCATTTGTCAGGCCCAACACGACTCAGATGGTGAAGTTAACAGTAAGCAACTTTAGTGGTATGAAAACCCCACGTTAAAGCAGCAGAATTTATTTCATTATCAGACATTTTTTGGCAAACTGTTTTCTTCCACCTCCATTTTTTAGTTAAAGCCCCTAAAATGACCATCTGGATGCCTGTCAATCCTATGGACACATACTACAACCCCCAACTATGCAGTGGAGTTCCTTGACAAGCATCCTTCACAACTTAATCAACTTCCTTCCTAATATGCCCGTATCACAGAATAAGGGGCCGAGAAAAGCTCTGGAGGAGAACAATATACTTAGAGCAAGCACACATTACAAATGTTTTATCTAACTGAACAAAATTAATGCATGCAAATTAAAAACATGTGTGAAAACTGGACCGTTAAACAAAAGGGTTCCTGAGTCTTGTCCAAAAGCAATACACAGGAAACTCTGCTGGAACACATTAGAGCCCTACAGAGGCAGGACTGGGAGGGGGTTTGTGATCATCTACCGCTTCCACTGCTCTAAGGCAGGAAAAACTAAATCTATTTCTTAAAAATGTTCATCCATACTGTTCTTACAGACCTTCATTCATGGATGATCAGCAACCTCCTAGTCTAGATAATCAGTATTTAACACTATCTTTGGAAAACTGCAATTTTAGCCCATTATTTTCTGTCCTATTCATAAATGCAAACAGAATTTTATTCCCTTTATTCTATGATTGTTTGATTCACCTTTACAGTGATCTCCCATGTGTTTGAAGACTAACCTAGAGCAAATGGAGTGGAGACATAAGTCCAGCTCCTTTCCTTTCTGTCACATTTCCTAGTCAAGTGTTCTTGGAATTTGTTTTCCTCCAAAAATTCTCCAGATGGTCTACAGCTCCCTTGAAGCATAATGTAAAACCTGGATACACTGTCATAGAATCATAGAATGGTTTGGTTTCGAAGGGACCTTTAAAGGCCATCTAAGTCCACCCCACCCGCAATGAGCAGGGACATCTTCAATAATAACAGGTTCCTCAGAGCCCCGTCCAACCTGGCCTTGAATGTTTCCAGGGATGGGGTATCTACAGCCTCTCTAGGAAACCTGTTCCAGTGTTTCACCACCCTCATCGTAAAAAATTTCGTCCCATCATCACAGCTTGCATCTCATCATCACTGCGAAAAGTAAGAACAGTTCTCTTACGTGTGACCATTTTGCTTATACATCCCAGCGTTATGTTTGAAGTTACTTCTCCTTCACTGTAATAAGGAAATACTTGACATGCAAGGGGGATTTTAATTTTTGTTTGCGATACACAGCATGAAATAGATTTAGTTTGTTTTCACATTCTCTTTCTTTCAAGCGTAATTCTGTGGTAGACACACAATATAAAAGATGTTATTCCTGGCTCCCATGTGCGTATTCAGGTCTCAAACCTGAACAGTTATGTAGACACATGATGTCTGTATCATGAACAAAAAATATAAAAAGGAAAAAAGCAACGATGCTTCGCTATAAGCTCACTCTCTCCCTCCTTCCACCAGAAATTCTTGTTACCTGTACGCCCTACTCAGTATTACCTGGAGTATCCTGTTTGTTTTCTATTTCTGCCTTCAGCTCTGCCAGCTGTGCTGCTAGTTCTTGTTCCAGCTGCTGGACCTTCTCAGTAGAAAAGATCTGGTACACTTCATCCATTTTGCCTATTTCAGTTTGGCAGACCAAAAGACAGTCAAGAAGCTCTTTTTTCAAGAACAAATCACTTGGGAACTCTGGACCTGGAAGAACTATCCACGTAAAAAGCACAGATTCCCACTCCTATATAGACAACACATAATATGTAGCAACTTCATTGAAGAATCATTTATTTAGTGTCTCCTTTAACAAGACTTCTCTTAATATCAGGAACAGAACTAGGTGAATGATTTTTCCCATTTTGATTGCCAGCCTGACGAAAATAATTATTTTCGTAGAGGCAGCCTACGAAAGTGATGTGTTTTTTTGGAAGT
>NW_010264872.1:0-64480 GCF_000690775.1 Eurypyga helias | reverse complement strand
TGTGATTCTATGATTCTATATACAGCAGAAGAAAAATAGTAAAAAAAAGACACCTATTTTAAACAGATTTTGTTTTGTAATATTAAACCAAAAATGTTATATTTCATTAATAGTCTTAGAACAGCAAAGAAGCATTATCCTGCAGAACACTATCTGTGGAAAAATCCAATCATAAATCCAATCTCATATGGTGACATGCAGCAAAGAAGATAATTTCTACAGTAGTTATTCATCTTTTCTGTTACATAATCCCGTTTATACTAAATGAGTCATGTTATCTCAGTTTTGTTGAATTTTGCAATTTTAATTAATTATAATTTTAAAAGATCATATCCTGATATAACTTTATAAGGAAAATGCAAAAATTGAGACAAGTTTTGGTTCTTCCTTTTTTTTTTTTTTTTTAAGGTGTTGAGAACATTTACAAACACTTTTTTTGGTAAAGATTATCTTTCCTAATGACTAGAAATATCTGTTTTGTTATTTGCCTTCTGGAATGGAAAGAAACAATCTTTGGATATTAAAAATTATCAGACATAAAGAAAAACTCTAATAAGGTATTCTTCAGTCTCCAAGCCACAAAAGTATTCTATATGAACTGTGACAGGGTAATTCATCAATACAATAAGGTCCCAGCCCCCAGTTTTTAAATTAGCATGCATGTAATTAAAAACTAAAACAAATCATGTGGACTACAGGAGTTACTTCCTTTTATATTGTTTCTATGACTTAGTGACCACTACCTCATATTTTGGAAACAGTCAATTGTCCTCTTTCAGAATCCACTTAAATAAATTTTGAGTAATATGATATGAGGAGATGGATTATTCTCTAACCCTCATGAGCAATCAGTTTAATTCATGAAACCTGAATTGTGATTACTCACATCATTGTCTAGGCTTGCACCAAATTTTTATAATGGTTGTAAAGCTATCCAGTCAGTTGTTAAATTTAGCCACCTAGATCACCTTCTGTGGGAAGTTTTCCCCACATGTTGATTATACAGTGGGTTAGGAAAGATCTCCTTTTATTTGTATTAAATTTACAGCTGTTTAATTTTATCACATCTCCCCTTCTTTCCTGATACAGTAAAATTTGCTCTCATTAAAGTTAATGGAAGCTTTGCCTTTTTCTAAAATTACCATTTTTAAGGATTATGCATTTGTTTCCAGCTTCTTATTCTGAAATTACATATAAAGTTGTCTAGCACAAAGGAAGTTCATATCTCTCAGCTTGATTCAGAGACTACTGAAACTATTTATTTCAGTGGGAGCTAGTTTATACTCTTTTTCACAGAATATTCAAGAAAGCTTCACATAAACATGCTTATCTATCCTCTTCCTATCTCAGCTAAAGAGACATACTGGGAAGCCATGAATTTAAAACTGACAAGAACATCAACTTTAAAATTCACATACACAGATAGGCAAAAATGTGCTTTCCTCTTTTCTGAAAGCAGTCAAAAGTAAAGCAAAGAGGGAAAAGATATTGATTCAGTTTGTGGATGTGAATGAGGTAAAAAATGTCAAAGAAGATTGTCAGGACATTTGATGTCTGAGTTCTGTGTTTCACAGAACTAATTGTAATATTTTATCCTGCTTAGTATGCTCAGTAACTTCCACCATGTGAGGCCTAATTCTGTCTTTACTTGAAAAGAATATAGCCAGATCCCGTTAGTCACCAAAGTAAAACCAAGCTGAGCATGACTGAGCACCTCCACAGTTCACCAGAGACTGATGTGACATAACATAATAAAATCATTCAGATACTTTGTATTTATCTCTTAATGAATTACATTTATTTCAGGGACATGGGGAATAAAATTAGTTTTTCAGTTAAAAAGGGCTGACATGAGCTAGTAGAATGGAAACTATAGATAGCTGGATAGAAACTGTACCTGTGAATGAGAATTCTCACTGAACTTGGTAGGATAGTGTCAATGTAAAGAAAGTACATTTTAAAAAATAAGCCTTCTGTGTTGTTGCTGAGCTCTAAATAATTATTTATGGAGGAAACTTGCAGAAACACTGTTGAAGCCAGAACTTGGTTTCCAACAGTTCTATCACTGTTTAAAAGTGACTGTCCCATACTCTTCATCTATGGCAATTGAACCATAATGTGATTCATAAGAAATACATAAAGTACATTACAAAAAAATTATTATGGTGACAGGGCTGTACCACAAAAGTAACATTATTCTCATGCCATAATTTGAAAATGGTACAAAAATTCCTGAGCCAAATTGTGAACCTATGCTTATTTCATAAAATAAACCACTATAAAAATAATTCTTTGTAAACCTACATCCAGACAAGAAATAATCTCAATTTAAATTAAATTCTATAGATAGGCTATTATAAATACTTAATTAACTAGGTAAAACTGCTTCAGTTTCCATTATAAAATTAAGTTCCTCTAATTACAGAAATTGTCCTAAGTTTGTAGGTTTCAATAGGGCTTTGGCAATTTTTATTAGTGGAGGTTGACCCTTAAGATGTTCCAAAGTTTAATACTTTCTTTTTCTACATGATTAAAAGTGCACTGTGTTGTAACTCCATAAGATAATTTTGAGTTTAAAGAGGGTTGAAGAAATAAAGTGAAGGCTTCTAATTGTTTTGGAAAAGGTTTGATTTGAAGTTAATGATTCATTGTCAAAATTATTTTTCTTTCATAAAAGTTATTGTTCAGGAATTAACATGCCCAGGCTCACTAGGATGCTTGATGAAACCTGTGACACTTGACAATGCTTTCCATCCCAGTTCTACTAAAGAATCATTATAAATAAATTTCTAAACCTTGATTTAACAAAGCAAGTAGTATAAGAGAAAACATGAGTTTATTATTAACATGTTTTCTTTTTTAATTAAATATATTCTTACTAATATTTTTTCCCCAGACTCACACAGTCTTTTTTTTTTTCCTTTAAGTCTACACAATGCATTTAATAAAAACCACAATAAAGTAAATTCTTCCCCTTTTAAAGGGGAGAAATGAATGATACTCTTTCACATATTGCCCTGAGAAACAAGTGAATGGGTAGCTCAATATATCAGTCCCAGAGGCTCTAATGCAGTCTACTTTTGTCATCAAAGTTTCTCATTCATCTTCTGTAACCTATAATTATGGTTAATTTTGTAAGTGAGAAACTAAGAGAAAACATACTGACTTGCCATTTAGATGTTGAATCTTGAGAATTTTCCTCTAGGAGTATAGTACTCTGGAGAATCATATTGTAAGACCACATGAGAAAATTCAGCCAGCCAAAACTGAAAGTGCAGTGAGTTAATGGCACAGGATCACCCTCGGATCAGTGAGCTTTACCTGTTTTCCGTGTTCATAATTAACTGCAGGCATTCAGAATTTGTTTCTCATAAATGCAGTGAATCTGAATTACCCTGAAGCATCTTTATTATTTTAAGAAATATTTAGAAGAAAACAGTGATCAAAATAAAGATGTTTGATATAATTTTTTTCCTCTTCTATTATTTTTCATATTCATTTATGTGCATATGTATTTATATAATATATATACTTATATTACCTGTCTTCAACATACAGCTAGTAGATTATAGATTATTTCTGAAAGAATTTAATAAGATTTCCATAGTTTAATTTAAGTTGCCCATCTAGTTCCATTGAAAATTACAATACTGATGTTATATAGTTTAGAATTATTAACTATAAAGGAGAAAGATTGGGAAAATTCAGTTAATTGGTTCTTACAAAACATTATCCATATCCTTACTTTCCAAAATCCGTTAATTTTTCTCTCAAATTATTGACAACCTGTCATAACATAAGGCAATAGAGCCAATGAGTATTCTGTTGGAAATTAATGACTTCTGGGAAGTCATGCTTGCTCAGAGACCATAACATTAGTTTTAGTAAGCCGAAATTCAAAATTCAACACCCATGGTATTTTCTACCACATTTGACTGAATCCTCTATGTTTTTACACACTATCTTTTAAACCAAAGTCTGCATGTATATGAGAGATTCAAAACCAACCCTCAGGCTTTAGTTACCTATTCCAAAGGCTTAAAACCCCTAGGCACTGATTGAAAAAATAGTCTTTAGTATTCTAATGATTTCTCACTCACTAGATAGATAAAGCTGAGTATACCACCCGCCTGAGTGTGGAAGCACACTTTATACTTTCATAATCTCGTGGGTCCACCGCTCAATAAAAAATGAATATCTGATATTCTGGTACACACATTACTGCAGGTAGCCTGGGCAGTAGAGAAATTGGGAAGAGTAAATGGGAAAGTACATTCATAAATGTGGAATTGTAATTTGACTCCTAAATCTCCAGGTAAGTAGCTTCACAGGGTTCCATAATTACTGTGCTTCAATGACTTCCAGATTTTTATAAAGATGATGTAGATGGTATCTACAGTGAAGTCCTGCTACATTCAGTTTTGTTTTAATTGGATACTTCCAGAATGTTGCCTAACAATATGATTCATAATATATCTGAATTAGGATTTACAAGCAGGAGAGAGCTGAATGATAAGGACAGTGGCTGCAAGTTTAATAAGAAAATGTCAAAAACTTGAAAAACACTGATTCTTGCATCAAAATGCTGCCTCCAGAAAAACTGAAATCCACAAAGAGCTAAGTCAGTATTCAAACTTTAATAGAATGAAACTGCTGCATTCTTTGCAGTATTTCACAGAAAACACCTATCACACTCAAAGATCAGTTTTACTGTGTTAAGTGCCTTATGGTGTTAGGAAGATTATCAATCTATTGTTAAAAGTCTTGAGAATACATTCCATGATTTTCAGGGGAAAAAATCTACATCTGGAATGAATAAAGCTTTTAGCTATCATCTCTGCTGTAAGCTCATTTATTAATCAAATGATGAAAATGTGATAAATTCCATCCTTGTAATTATTCACCTAGGACAGACGTAAGTAAACAAGATTTTGCTTTTTTTGGTTTCCAGTTGGAGATTGTCAAATCCTTCTCACCAGGAAAAGGAGTTTTGTTTTCCAGTGCAAGAGTTTTTAAATACAGCATCGGCATGAGACAGGACAGAGAATATGAAGTACATTAACAATATTCAGTCAGTCTACCAAAGAATCACAAGAAGATCCAAATGCTCTGTTACTCTGATCCTGTGAAAAATCAATGACAAATCATATCTTAATAATATATCTATAGATCTGAAGCCAGGAAAATTAGAGGTAATCTCCAGATACAAAGTTTAGCCCAAATGACTCCCTAACAAATATGACATTCCCAACACAGTTGAAATCAGTGTTAATTGAGTGTTATTTGAACAAAAGGAAGCGCAAAGTCCTGCACCCTGGGAGGAACAACCCCAGGCGCCTGTACACCTGGAAAGCAAGTTGGCAGAAAAGGACTTGAGGGTTCTGGTGTCCACCAAGTGGAATACAAGCCAGCAATGTGCCCTTACAGCAAAAAAGGCTAACAGTGTCCCAGGCTGCACTAGACAAAAAGCATTGCTGGTACATCAAGGGAGGGCATCCTACTCAGCACTGGTAAGGTCACTCCTGGAGCACTGTGTGCAGTTCTGCGCTCCCAAGAACAAGAGATACAGAACTACTGGAGAGAGTCCAGCAAAGGGTCACAGGGACGATGAAGGGACTCACCCTAGGTGGACTTGCTTGATCAGGGGGAATTCCATGGGTCCCTTCCAAACTCAACCATTGTGTGATTCTTCAAGACCACCCTGTTATTTTAGCTCTTTATGGTAACTTCCAAAGGCACTTATCTAAAATGTCTCTAATAGCTAATCAGGTACAAAATTTTCTCTCAGTTCATGTTTAATGGAGGTCAAATAATGTGCTTTCCTGTTACATCATTTACAGATTAATTATGGAAGTCAGTAGCAGTAAGTTTTAGCATGAAAAATACTTTTAGTCATGTAAGTTATTGAGACTACAAAATTACACAAATGTTTAGCCCTTAAGAAGACATTAGAAAGTAGTTGTCTTCCATTAAGTTTATGAGAGTTAAAGATAAAAGCTTTCTATGCAGTATCTATCTGTGTAGTTTCCTTCAGACAGCAGCTGCTCTTATCATTTTTCTTGTATTTTAATTTGCTGTAGTAAGTTTCTCAGACATCTGCTAGCCCAGTGTAAGGATCTTCCCACTGACCTGGGTATAATTACTGCCTGTTTAAAAAAAAAAAGGTAGTTCTTTTTTTTTAAACACGTAGCTGTAATTAAAAAAAAAAAAAAAAAAAATTACTTGCCAAAATGAGATGTTGTGAAAATAATGGCTTAATTATATTCAGCTTTTCACATTTGGAAACTATGAAAAGGAAAAAATAATCTGTTTTAAATATATAAGCCTTAAATATTAAGCAGAAAAAAAAATTCTTACAACAATCAAACGTTAGTTAAATTCTGGCTTTTCCAAGACTCCAGACATGAAGTATCTTATTTTCACATATTATTGTTGAAATGGATTAGAAGTTCCCTTTATTCTCCCTCTCTCCTTACATTTTCCACTTTCAGTCTGTGAACCACTTGTATATTGTTAACAATGCAGCATCAGCCCTCGGCATTAGGCCAGTATTTTTGATATCCAGGAAGACAAGAGTAGTTGGCAAAGAAATGCTTGTAGGACTAAATTGTTTGAGACTTTGCTGTTCAAGCCTCTTCTGTATTTGATGGAAATCCATCAGTTTAATTGTACCTGTTTTCTTCCAGGATAGTTTTGCATGTCTTGTTATCAGGAAACCTCTCTCATTTCACACATTGTTTGTTTACAAATGAAAGTAGCTGGAAGACCATAAAAAAGCAAATTTTAGGCATGATATTTAAGTACAGAAGGAGATTATTTAAGAATCGGGCTTTTTGTCTGGTGGTTTTTGGTTTTTTTTTTTTTTTTCTCCTCCCAGCATTAATTTATTTAATGCACCCATTTAGCTGAATACACTGATTCAGCTGCTTAATTACTCTACCTATTGACTTAGTGTATTTCATTATTCCATATGTGATAATGTAAATTGTCTGCTTTACAAAGATTATAATCATACCCCCTCATTTGATTGAAAAAGCATTTTCAACTTCTCAATGAACAATGCCATTTCCATGAATATAAGTATTTGACACTGTCTTATGTAATAAAGCTTTAATGTCAATTCCCCATTTCTTTATGACATTGCTTATCTTTCCATTTCAGAAGAACCATGTATCATTCATATTACATTTATCCCCAGTATGAAAGCCTGCTTTACAATCAAGAGGTAGAATATTTCTATTTTGACTTTAAAGAAAAATTTAAATCATGGTCAGCACAAAGCAATTCCCTGAAAGATTGTAATTCCATGGTTACTGAATGTGAAGTGACCTTGTTAGCAGCTTTTGCAGCAATTTTTGGTTGTTTTATCTACCAATGAAATACACTGGTGCATGTGTGTTTGCCTTTTGAATTAATACAGTTACTATCATCATATTATTTTTCACATTTACCTATTTGAATAAGGACTTGGAAGAATGAAAATTGTTTGTCTAGTGCTGCCCTATCCTGTGGTTCATAGAATAGTTTCACATATTTGAAGTATGTCTGACCAACAATAGATCAATGTTAGATCAGAAAAACAGGAAGATGGGATGCTGACCATGATGTATGTGAGAAGATGATTATCATATAAGAAGGAGGGGAACTTTTCTTCTAAACCTGTGTCAAGTGACCTAGAATACAAAGCTTGGATTAGAATTTATTGTATTCTTGAAAGGTATTCCATTTCTCACATGGTAAGTACATAATGTGTCTTTGCCAAGTGCAGTAGTAAAGGTGAAGATTCAACATTTCATGGAAATCTAATAGGAATAATGAAAATATATTCTATTGGAATCTAGAGAAGTCCCAAATATTACACTCAACAACACAGCAGGTTAATTGAATATGCACAGTGATTCATATAGTTGAAGTATGTAACCTGTGCAATAAAATATTTGTAATGGGATTCAATATGAAAAATTGAATGAATAGCACAATGACCACAGAGTTCCAAAAAGTCATGAAGGTTGTCATATATATTGAAGAAAAACAGAAATATTATATTTGTTCCTGAAATTCAGCTTGAACATTCAGTGATTGCTACAAGGGAAATCTTTGCACCACAAATTTGTTATTTTTTATTTTTGTAAAGCATCCATGATACCTCTTTCAATCTAAAATTCTATTAAGACACTGGATTTGTCACTGTTTACTTCACAACTAATTGTGTCCAAAGATTTCATTGAGTAGTTCTCTTCTTATAAATTCAGTTTTTCTACAGTCTTAAAAGAAACAAAAGCTACTAGTGACACATTTCCCTTTTCTATACAAAGGCAATACAACACACAGAGACATAGTTCTTTTTTTTTAATTTTTTCCTGGATTTCCTTAACTGGAGATTGAAATGGTCTGGTTTTCTCTTTAAGCCACTTTATTTTATTATAAGAAGACTGAGACGTCTCCATGAACAACATTCTTTTCCCATTTAAATACTTACACACTATGATTAGATCTCTTCTTACTGTTAGGATAAACAGATTTAGCTCCTTAAGTCTTTCACTGTAATGCACATTTTCCAGTCTTTTAATCAATCTCATGCTTCTGCTTTGAACTCTCTCCATATGATCAACATCTTTCTATATCTCCAAAAAGCGGATAAAGCTTTGCAATTGCAGTTGCATGATTACCAAATGCAAAGGTAATGTATCCTTCCTAATTGATAGTCTTCTGTTCAAACATCCAAGGATTTCCTTTTGGCTATAGTACTGTAGTGAAAGCTCATGTTTGGCTCATTATCTACCATGACCTTTTTAATCCATGCCAGAACCCTTGCCTCCCTAGGTAGATTTCTTATTTTACAACTCACTGTATTAAAACAGGAGTTGTAAATTTGTGCCTACATCATCAAGTTGTCTGGGTTACTATGTTTTGACTGTTATTCCTCTTATTTCCTCTTTACTTGCTTTGTTTGTAACCCATTTGTCATCTACTATCTTTAGCAGCAAGAATATATCAACTTTTCCTCCAGTAAAAGAATTACAGAACAGTGTATAAATGGATCCCTTTGGGATGCACAGGGAGTGCACCTGTTTCAGGGTGAGTCTCTATTAACAAAGACTTTTTGAAACAGAGATTTTTTAATCATTTTAATTTACACCATGTTGATTTTGTATCAAATGACAAAATCATGGGAAGAGCACAGGATATGAGTTATATAGGAAGGAGAATATGAATGTACTGGTTTTTTGGTTGGTGTTTTTTTGTTTGGGGTTGGGTTTTTGGTGGTTTGCATTTTTTATTTTTTTTTTTTTTTTCCCCCTTACCCTTTATCAATTAGTGAAAGAAGCACCTGGAAAAAATCACCCAAAGTCACAACATGTGTGGCAGACAGATTTCTTCTCCTAGTTCATTTGTGGCTTAAAGATTTGTGATAGCAGTTTTACATGACCCAGGGTGAACCTCCATTAACTGATTTCCTGGAGGAGTAATTAAAAGGAAATGATATGCTTTTCTGGTTTCTGCTTGGAGTTTACCTTAAGTCTCAAAGGTGAAATGAATAAAAGTTCAGGAAAAATATGCGAAGCTAGAAATAACACAGAATCACACATTTTCTTTATTATTTGGTACATATGTAATTTTATGTGGTGGAATTAGACAGTATTATAGTGTTGTGATTTAACCCCAGGTGGCAACTAAGCACCACACAGCCACTTGCTCACCCTCCACCCTAGTGGGATGGAGGAAAAAATCAGAAAAGTAAAAATGAAAAAATCTCATGGCCTGAGATAAAGACAGTTTAATAGATAAAGCAAACACAAGCACACACAAGCAAAGCAAACTAAGGAATTCATTCAATACTTCCCATCAACAGGCAGCTGCTCAGCCATCTCCAAGAAAGCAGAGATCCACCATTCATAATGACAATTTGAGAAGACAAACACTATAACTCTGAACATGCCCCCCTTCCTTCTTCTTTGTCCCAGCTTTATACTGCTAAGCATGACATCACATGGTATGGAATATCCCTTCAGTCAGCTGGGGTCAGCTGTCCCACCCGTGTCCCCTCCCAGATTCTTGTGCGTGTCCCGCTTACTCGGTGGTGGTGGTGTGTGAGAAGCATAAAAGGCATTGACTGTGTAAGCACTGCTCAGCAGTAACAAAAAATCCCTGTGTTTCCAACACTGTTTTCAGCACAAATCCAAAACACAGCACCATACTAGCTATTACTATTAACTCTATCCCAGCCAAAACCAGCAGATATAATTAAACTCCTTTAAACCCTATTGGAATATTTGGAAAAGAGGACAAAAGATTTTCTAAGACTAGTATATATATTTTTTTTCCGTATCTTGACTTTTGAACTTAACATGAAGAGTGCCACTGTACCAGAGTAAAAGACTATTATGACTTTGAAGATTACCTCTTTTTCTGGCACCTTTGCTCAAACAGATCCTATTCTTATTTCTAGAAGCAGTTCAATTACTTTCCTGTTCTGTAGACTGTTTAGTAGATTCTGGGAAAATATCTTTATTTACTTTCATTTTGTCTGTGCACCTCTCTTGCTATGTCTGCTTCTATGTGAGGATAATTTTATTTTGCTTGAGTATGTCTGCATGTACGTGTGCTTTTTTGCTCCCATATTCTGAGCTCTGACTCTAGGCTGTTATCTGGAGGGAAACTTTAGAAGCTATATCATAGTTCAGGAAGCAGGAACTGGCTTTTGATAAAAGACTTCCTTTTGGTCCTCCACAATACATCTGGGGCCTTTCACAGTTGATTACTGTAATATCAGCTTAATGCAGCATTGACATATGACTGAGAACTTTAACAGCATTTTAACACTGGAAGGAAAAATTTCCTAGCAGTAGGGATGTTAATTAGCAAAAGGTGGCCTGCTTTGGTTAATCACTAGTCCAAAAGTCCCCTGAGATTGTCACTCTATATCAGCGTTTTGGACATTTGCTTAGACAAAATTTTAAAAGCCAGAAAAGCAGCTTGCCAGAAAGACATGCTGCTGCTGCAGAACAATTTTTGTTTGAAACCCCAGATGGATCATATGGGAAAAAATTCCACAGTACTGAAGAGATCTGTCATATTTATTTTTCCAAACAAACATGAATATATTTACAAGGGAAGGTTCAAACTGCTGATTTTAATCACTTGATGTGAGCAAGAAAAATCTTTATTCACTAATATATATATAGTCCCTTAGAGTAAAATAAACTGGGAAAGTATGATGTCTAGAGCAAAGAGAAAGAAAAAAGATGTATTTTTACTTTTTGCTGAAAAGTTAGTAGTATGGGGTTTTTTTATTATCCATATCTCCATGGCAAAATTGAAGAAAATATTCCTATTCACACTAAACCAAATTTTTATTAATAAAAATTTCTGATGAAATGAAGCTTATCTGAAATTCCTGCAAACAATTTGTGATCATGTTATCAGCCTTCTTTCTTGTTTGAGACTATGCCATTAAAATTCTTTCTGAAACGTGCAAGTCTATGGAGATTTCTGTGCTCCACTCTCTTTCAGGATTAAAAATCATGTTTAATCGTACAAGTCAGTTTCCAGTCCCTGCGATTAGGGAACTAACATGTTTGATTTTTATCTGTAATTGGATATATAAGCATAAAGATGTTTCAGAAAATGGAAAAAAAGCCATGCCTGAATTAATCACCTAATAGCTTAAATACATCCAGGTAGGCATTACTGCATAATAGATAGAGAGTTAGTTAATGTTAAAACTAATTGAAAGTATATAAAAGTAAGGGTTACCAAATGAAATAGAGGATTCAATGTAAGATGTAGTAAACTCAGGCTTAGTATCACAAATATTATTTTATGCATAGAAATGGACTGGAGAATAGCCAAAGAAAATAGACTGAGCTTCTTTTTTGATAGAAGGTATACACTGTAGAACAATATTGAATTGGCAGCAGATTTACGAATGAGTTACATCAGCTTCAACTCCATGCCTGCTTCAGAGGGACTACACATATGTAACTTCAAGTGTGTGTTCAAGTACTCTGTTGAATCAAGTCATAGTGTTTGGTCCATGCAGACTTAAGTCTTGCCTCATTATAAGGAACATGACTGTATTTAACTAGTAAAGATCTACTGGATGTCAACAGAAGAAATGTTTTTCTGCCATGTCTGTCCCTTTAGTATAGACAGGAAATAGAGAAAGAACTTTCTAATTCTCCTGAATTGCCAAAGAATGATTAATTAATAATGATTTTAATTCACCTCTCACTATCTGGGCAATATTTCTGAAATGAAGAAGTTTGTTGGAAAACAAGTCATTCTGTTTTAAGAACAAATGTGTATGTTTCACAGTTTTGGTTTTTCATAAATTAAACCAAATATGTTGAAACTCCTTGTAAACCAGAATTTCTGTCAGAGAAGAAGAAAAAAAAGGACTTTGAAAACAGTGTTGGAAATATACACTGCAATAACCTAATTCCAGCCTGAGGCACACATTCCTGTTGGTTTTACTTTTCTCTCTGTTGGCAGTGGTGAATCTGGCAAGAGTCTATGCTGAGTGGCTTCCAGAGTTTGCAACAGGTGGATCAAGGAAGTGCTGTACACAGATTTTCTCCATTTTTCCAAGCCAGGTCTCTGCCAGGTTTACCCCAAAGCCATGGACTCACAAACTCACCAGAAAAGGGGAAATGTCACTGTAAACTCCAGTCATGTGTGTTGCCATGTGGTGCCAAGACTCAGTGCAAGGGGAAATATTTTGCATAACTCTGCAGAAAGTTGTTAGGAACTTTCATAATAAACTGAGGTTCTCTGTATGCATATTTTTGATTTTCTTTTCTAATTTTTAATTCTGGACAATTCAGCTAGGAAAGTTTGTGCCCTAAGATTACAAACAACTGCATTTTATAATGTATTTAACAATGAAAAGAGTAGTCTATATCAGTAAACATGACAAATTCAAAGATCAGTTATACTTGTGATCTGTAAATCACACCTTTACAAGACACATTGAGCAACTAGGTGTATCAGTGGAAGATTGTTACTAATACTATTTTCCCTCTCTTTTCTCCTTCCCCACTCCAGTTCTTGTATTAATGCTGCAAATTGAATAGACAAACCAAAAGAAGTCACAAGCATTCTGCTTATGTTTGGATACAGCAATCTGGCAAGGTGAAACTAAAATGATATCAGAACACTTACGGTAGTCACTAAAAAGCACCCAAAACACTCCCAAAACCCTGTCACCTGAGGTTATAAAGGAATATGCACACAGGAAGATTGCACATATATATATACATACACATACATTTATATGTACACTGGAATGACTGTGGATCTTTGTGTGTCCTTGGTTACTTCAACTAATACGATATCACTTTAAAGTAAATAGCTGCACAGCTTCCTAGTCTGTTGATTGCAAACTTTGTGGGTCTGTTTGTTTCTTTCTGAGAACTATAGATCGTTACTTCAAAGCTGACTGAAGTGAGACTGAAAAATAAACATAATAAGGTAGCACTTTCAAACCACTTTGCAGTCATTTTATATAACCTTAAGTGATGAGCACTGGATAAAGAAAAATTTTATTCAGTTTAGTGGATATTTCCAGGGTTTGCTATTCAGATAGACAGTGATAGCATTTTAACTTCTTGCTCATTTCAAAGTCTGCAAGTTCTTTCCCCTTAAATTTTTATTCCCCTTGCTGTTTGCAATGTCTCCTGCAAAACCGATTTCTGAAAAGCTTCAGCAGTAACCATAGAGTAACACAAAGAAAAGATTTATGAAAAACCACTACATGTCTGTCCAGCACCATTTTCTTGCCTTTTTTATTAAAAAAATAAAGAAATTCCAGGTTTAAAGAAATTCAAGGTCACAAAGTAATTTTATACTTTTCTTTCAAATGATCTTATTTCAACATCTGTGTCTGAATTTTAGAACTGGTTCTCTAAGAAATCCAGTTAATTTGCACATGTGTATGCACCAATTTCAAGAAATTTCTGAAAAATATCTAACTGAGTTTAGGTGCACGATTATTCTTATGTCCGTGAATACTGCATCTGTCAGTCTATGCCTGCAAGATTCTATCTGTTAAAGCAAAGCAAACCCTTCACTTTTTTTGTGAAAATAAAAAAAAAAAATTTGAAGTTAAAAATTCTGTATTACATTTTACTTTGTTATTGCAGTATTACTATATGGCTGACAAAGCATATGGAATTAGATTTTTTTTCCTTCTTACTTCAGATTAAATGCTACCTTAATTGGCAGGTCTTACTGAATGCAGTGTTTCTATTCCTTTAAGGGTTTTCTTCTAACCTATTTTAAACAGTTTGTAGAGCCATATGGACTGGTTCTGATTTTCAGATATTTGGGAACATATGCAATAACATGCCTCATTTACTTCATCTTCTGTTTCTTCCTTTGTAAGAGTCAATAGAGAGTTATACCTACCGCAGAAGGAAAGGCTGGATGTGTTAGGGAAAGGGGCAGTTATCCTGTTAATTGGAAATGTCTATGTCTGGTTAAGCAAAACAAGTATGTAACATACTAGGAGGGTCTTTCATGCCATAATTTTTTTTAAACTGTGAATCCTGTTTCCTGGCTTCTTTAATAGTGCAGTCTTCAAAGGAATACTTTCTTCTGATTGTCATTGATGTGCTTCATGTCAAGAAACTAATTACTCAATGAATAGGAGGTAGTAAATACAAAAGGAAATCTCACAGAAGTCACATGAACTTTGAAAACCAAGCAGCATTATGTTGCTTCCCCTGAGTTTGGGTGCCTGAGTGCATAAAAATCTAAGCTTTCCTTATCTCAAACTTCAGTTCATGTCTCTGAGGCATAATTTGTGGTTTACACTCGGTGTCTAAAGGATTTTATTTCACACCTGCAGTTGAGAAAAAACAGAATTTAACTGAACTGCTCATAATCCCTGGAGAAAGTGATCATTCTATATTAGGTCAAGATTATCAGAGAGGTATTCATTAAAGTCCCAGATGAGCAAAGCATTTAAGCTTATGTTTAAGTGCATCACTGTTCTGCAAAGCACTCACTGTGGCATTTAGACATATGTCTAAACTTAAAAGCTTAAGCACTTTATTGAATATGTGCTGCCTACCAAATCGATGGCTATGTTGTCTGAAACGGTTTTCGCCTCAAATATTTGTGAAAGGTAATGCCAGCTATTCTAGTTTGTTATCTCACCATTGCATGGACTACAAAATTACTAGGGCAGTAATCCTTTATTCTCAAAGAAGCTCTTTCTCTCTTCATCAACTGGAAAATAAAAATACAGCCAGGCTTTAAAACCTCTGTTTCCCTGGAATAAAATTCCTGTATTATTTTTATCTGTCTCTTAGAGTTCCTAAACTTATATGACACTGAAATGGAAAGGGCTGACTAAAACCATAGAATACAGACTACTTCAAAATACCTAAATAAGGTCCAACTCAGCAATAATATATTTCTGATCTTTCTGACAAAACCATCAAACTATCGTTTAAAATGAACAGAATTAAAGAATCATTGTGATTACTCACCACCATATATTTAATTCAAATTAAATTTATACAAGACACTGAATTTGTAAAATTAGTATAATTGACAGAAACAGCTTAATTAGATCCCTGTTTCTTTTAAGTAATGTATTATCAAAGCCAACAGAATGTGAAACTCTTGCAATTTGAGGTCTGTGAATTGTAGGGTTTTATGTGATTAAAAATATTGTTTAAGCTTTATATAATTTTTCCTGTATTAGCATCCAAAGACCTATGTGTTTAACCTTGATGTCCTTTTATTAATTGTTTGTGGTCACATTTTAAGGATATTGGTCCATAAAAAAATGCTATATCAAGGTTCTCTGATTTATCTGCAGAGTTTTTACGCAGAAGTCAAAGACCATAGAAAGCTTAGTAACCTATTTAAGATAAAAATACATCTAGTTGAAGGATTAGATGTGATCCATGAAGCTCCACAAGAGAGATATTATGGATAAGGTGAACAAAATTCAACGTTAATGCAGGTTTTGCACATTACGTGAAAAAAAATCAGTGGTGTGGTGCCTTTTAGCAGCCTAAACTTGGCACGAGAACATTACTTTAATAAGCCATTTTTGAATAAAAGCCTTAGAAGAGAAAAATGTCCTGAGCCTGACATATATCTTCCTTCCTAATGTTTCCTGCTCTTCCCACCACTCCTTAATGACCGTAACAGCCACTTGCAGGCCTGCCTTTCTTCACACTTACCAGTAGAAGGACACTTGCAGTTTGGCATCAGCTTAAATACGAGGGAGTTTCTCAGATCAAGGTGGTTACAGTTACAGCATTTGTAGAACTGTAAAACATTGTACTTGCAGAACATCTGCACCATCTGAAATTATGTGAATTTATGCCAAATTTGTGAAACTGGAATTTACCTAAAAGAAATCAAATTATTTCCTTGGCATTTTCTAAATTACAGAGTTTAATCTCAAATTGTTTTGGAGACACACACTTTCTCTGTGTTCACACATTTACTTGGTGGCACAATGATTCATTCTTAATTTAGGGAAGTATTTCATTAAGCTTGAAATGTAAAATTGGCAAAGGAGGATACTTTTTTTCTACTGCAAAGAAACAACCCATTAGCCTGTAACTAACCATGGCATAATCCAGAAAAGGTTTTTTTTTCAATTGTTTTTGCTTAATGATGAAGCAAATCATCAGCTACTTGCACATTTCTAATATTACCTGTGTTGAGACTGGTTGGTAGTGGGCTTTTTTGTGAGATGAATCTTGGGATTTAGGTGATGTTTATCTTCCTTCTAAAGGATTTTTGGAAGGGTTGGCAGTTTTAATTGACTGCCAGTGCCCAGGTGTTTGTGGTGGCTGGGGACTGTGGGAGTGGTCTCTGTGAAGAGAGGCCAGGGGGTGCCTCCAGACACAGCTGGTTCCAGTCACCTCCAGAGCACCCATTGCAGGGCACAGTGGAACCTGTCAGTCAAGATGGTGGTGCCTCTGGAAAAACAGATTTAAGAAAGAGCAGTATCACCAAAAAGCTGAAAGGAATAAGGGGAAAGAAAAAATACCAAAACCAACAAGAGAAAGAACCCTGCAGCCACCAAGGTCAGAGAGGGGGAGGAGGTTCTCCAGGTGCTGAGCAAGGATTCCCCTACAGCCTATGGAGGAGACCATGGTGGGGTAGGCTGGCCCCCCTGCAGCCCATAAAGGATCACATTGGAGCAGATATCCACCCTGCAGGTCCTGGAGGATGACATGCTGGAGCTGGTTGATGTACCCTGAGGGAAGCTTCAGCCTGTAGAGAGCCCAGGCAGGAGCAGGGTCCTGGCTAGAACTGCAGCCTGTGGAGAAGAGCCTAGGCTGGAAGCAGGGAAAAGCATGAGGAGGAAGATGAGATAGAGAGGAGCTGTTATGAACTGACCATAATCCCCATTTCTCATCCCCCTGCAATGTTCAGGTTGCGGGGGGAGGTAGAGCATTTGGGAGTGAAGAAGTGAAGCTGAGTCTGGGAAAAAGAGGTGGGGGTGGTGGAAAGGATTTGTTTTAATTTTTGTGATAGTTTCTCATCATCCAAATCTATTTTAATTGTCAATACATTAAATTAATCTTCTGCAAGTTTAGTCTGTTTTGTCTGTGTCAGTAAATAGTAAGTGATCTCCCTGTTATCCTGACCCACAAACATTTTCAAGATATTTTCTATCCCTGTCTTTTGAGGAGGAGGATTGGAAGAGCAATTGTGTGGGCATCAGGTTGCAGTCCAAGGTAAATGAAATCTTGTGTCTTTCTTGGCCATCCCACCCACTACTACTCTTTTTTTTTTTTTTATCATCTCCTGTGGAGAGTAAATGAGAACCATAACTAAACCCTATATGGAATATTCCAAAATACAACTACTGTCTGGATCTTTTTTCTAGTGTCATTAATATATTATTAACCATTACATTTCATGCTCTGATTACTTAGATAAAACAGAGTTGGGATTAAATTCAGTAGGATATATTTATCCTTGTGGTTACTTCTCTCCTGTTCCCACAGGAACAAAAATCTGTTAAAGAAATCTACTTTATCTAAGGTATAGTTTTATAAGATGCAATGATTCCTGAATTCAACCATCATAACCAATTAAGTTTATATTAAATCACATAATCAACAAAAAACCACTAAGGTTTAAGGCTAAGTATTTAAAATTCATGACAACTGTAATGGTTTAATAACTACAACACGTAATTATGCTGCTAAAATAATTACAATCATGTACCAATCCTAGTATGTGTACCAGATACTCAGTTAAGTCTTACTCAGAAAAGTCAGTTACAGGTAAGCCTTGCTTTCCTTTGGATATAAATCTGACCTGTGTGAATGCTTGAAAACCAAGGAAGAATCTCTTGTGACATAAAATACGTTTTGAGCAACATTGCTCAAAATATGATGGGTTAGAAAATTAGTCATGAAAAAGTCATTACAAAGTTTAATCATGACTGATTAAACTAAGTAGACTAGTCTGTAACACTAAGTCAAAATCAAGTATGACAGATGAAATCTTTTTGGATGGTATAATTTTCTTATTTGTTCCCAAAGTACCTCCTCTAACTATGTTTTGTTCTGGTAAAAGTGTGGGAGTAGTAGGCAGAAATATGTCACAGAGCCAAACAGTTTTTTGGGAGGGCAGTGACTTTACTTTGCCCAAAGTGGCATGAGTACCTAGACCTGGGAGAAGAGTCCAGGGAAAAGGAGGGTGTCAGGTACGAATGGGATCACTGAGGTCAGGAAGGCAACAGCAGAGTCTGCGAGGGTCCTCAGAAGAGCATGGATCAAACACACAGCCAAGACTCACAGGTAATGAAAAGAAAGAAACTTTTTCTAGGTATGTAAAGAAGAAATACTACATTTCAGGAAGCCATTGGAGAAGGGTGGAAAAGATACCAAGACTGGAGGAAAGAACATGCCTTACCTACAAAGATGTGCAACAGGCACAAGTAAATCCTACAAAAATTCTGAAATGTGTGTTGTTTAGGGTGTGTGCACAGTCAAGAGATCTTCAAATAGTTTGGAAACTCTGAAATTTCAGAGTTAGGACTGACTTGCCATTCCTTCACATCATGTCAAGAAAATACCTTCAAATTGACATGATGCAGGAATAGAAGATAATGATATTGGTTGCATTTTATTAAAGATGTTACTATTATTATTTCTTTGAAAACAAATAATAGAAAAGGTTTTACTTACAGAAAACGTTACTGAACTTCTTCTGTAAATCTACCTATCTGCTTGACACTCATTCTGACTTTTTTTATTTGTCTTTATCCTCTTTAAGAAAATCAACAACAACAACAAAAACCCCGAACAACCAAACCCTGAGATATGCTTACTGACTTTTTCAAAAATTCTACTCTTCATATTTTTATGAGATTTTTTTTACTTTTTTTTTCCTTTCAAATTGACAGACCCTTATTTGGTCTCTGTTTTTCATTTATATGGGACATTTTAAAATGGAAAACATCAGTGATGGTTTCAGGTGGGTTCGGATTTTCTGTTGTATTGAGTCTTTTTTGTCAGATCCTTGAAATGGAAACAACTTTGACATCTGGAGATTTTTATCACAGAAAAAACAGCCAGTTCCAAATGTATATTGTGTTCCTCTAGCATCAGTCATTTTTCATTCTGACCTTCCTGATCATACCTCGTGGTAATACTTTATATTAATTAGTTCTCTGACATTTCTTATGTCTAAGGTAAAGTAACCTATGATTACAAAATACTTTTATCCAGGTTATATGCATGTTCATCTGTTCACCTTTGACTCAGTGTCTTGTCTCTTTTAAATTTCTGGGTAGTATCTTGCTGACACTGACAGATAGATGTAATTTTTTCCCTCTGTGATTCAAAACAGTATAGAAAACAGTTGTCTCTATAGTCTGTCTTGAGTATAGGCAGAAAATACGGCATGGTTAGGCTGCTATAGCTATCAGAGTAAGTTTAGTCTGATGGCTCATGGACAACCCAGGTGTGGGAGTGAAGTCAGAATATATTGAGAAAGGGTGAAGCAAAGAGAAGGGAGATCATTAAAGCCATCTTTTCTGAAAGAGGAACATTGATCTTTCTGTTGTCAGTTAGTTTAGGTACTGAGTAGCAATATATATGAGTGAATAATTCTTCAGTGAATAAGGCCCCCAAACAAGAGAGGATTTAAAGTAAAACATTCACAGGGTTATCACTTGTTGTACCAATTAACAGGAGAGTAAGAGATAACCCACTTATCAGCTGTTCATTTTTAACTTACTGAGAAAAATGGCATTGTTACGCTAAAGGATTATGTGATCAGAAGGATATTGGTTTGCATTAGTCATGTAGTGCAATTACTTTTAGACGAATACCAGCTTCATTCCAATCACCTTTATGAAGGATATTGTAAGTCCCAAGAGAAAAAGACATATCTATTAAACTAGTAAAATATGTTTGATGTACTGGTGCCTATTTACTGCAGGATTAACATAACACAGTGGTAGTTATTTTTTCTTCTGAATGGTGAGAGGTGAGATTTTTAGATTAAAAATAAAATAATCTGAAGGCTAGCTGTTCCCCAGTTGGCTGTCTTTTTCTACTCTGCTGCAAACTATGACATGTTGCCAGTCTTGGACCAGTTGGTTGCATAATGAGCTAATGCAGAGTTAAACTGCATGAAAGTATTCACTTTTCCCAGTTTTCTGCAAGGTTAGACCATTGCTGTATGGTTGGTATCACTGAAGAGAAAAATAAGTGCAAAAAAGGCAGATGAAGTGAATGGTCATATGCAGAACTTCATGTCCCATTGCTGGGTACCCATTCTGGGGAATGTGAAGCTTCATTCTGATTGCAGTGTAGTGATTCTGAAATTATTTGTTCTCAGTTTTGGTAGTCTAATAAACCCTACATTTTACTTTATTAAATAAAATGGCTTCATTGAGAGCTTTTTACAAATAAATGAAAGGCTCACATGTTGGTTTGATGGTACAACACATATAGATATAGGTCTTTCTGCACCAGGTGAAAAACATTACAGGCACAAGGTAAAATACTGTTCCAGCATAAACTCATTTTATTTCTTCATGTCATTTCAAATATTGTTTAACTTTATATAAGAAAGTTTTACTCTGAATCAAGTAATATTTGACCAGGCCACTCTACACTGGATTATTTGTTGTCTGTTCTCCCACGGCCAGCAAAAAAACAATGTAAGCTCTCTAGTGTGTACTCTGGCTAATTTGGCAGACGTGAATTTGTGCTTTACTGCCTCTTTATCAACTCGCATGTTAACGGTTCCTATTATATTGGACAGTATAATGTAGACTCATAAAATCTTCCAGTTTAGTTGTATCCAAATGAAATAGCCTGTACACTCCTAGGTTTCTTTATAATGTGCACCCAGAATTCGGGGACCTGAAGCACTAACAAAATCATCCGTTATCAGGAGACTTCAGATGAACAAAGCTGACTTCTGTTGTGTCAGACTGTAATTCAATATGAAAACTGTGATTTGTCACTATGACAAACTTATGTGTACACAAGCTGATGTTGGTTATATTCAGCAGTGGAAAGAGGCATTTCTATGGTGTAGTTAATTTAATTCTATTGAAAATAACTGAAATTGGTCAATGGCATTGTTGCCTTGGAGTGTACATGTCTCCTTGATTAGGAAGAAACTTGGATACTCTGGTGAAAATTCACATATCCATAATATATACAGGCATCCAAAATTAAACATAATAATCTCACTGTAATAATCACATTCCAAGTCCATTTGGTACTTCCAGCCACAGTTAGATGAATGTTCAGACAGGACAGGACAAACAGTAGATATCCACACTTAATTTCTGACATTTCATGATATAAAGAGCCCTCAATCAACAGCATTGTAACAAGGCTATATATTCAAGTTAAAATGCTCGGCATCTGCTGTAGTTTCAGGTGCATAGAACCGAGATCTGTCATGCTCTCTCTTCAGTTATGACAGTCATTGGATATACTCATCTTTCTGGGTGAATGCACTCATAGATTCCTCGAACATATCAGGCATTCAGGAGGGGCAAAAAGAAAAGAAATGACCCTATGGTTGAAGTGAAGCTCAGTCAGAGCTGCTGAAGTTTGCAGTTCATGATGTCACAGTAAAATTAGGGGGATGTTGATGAGGCAACAAAAATACTGTTGTGCATATCTGTCAGTAGACATCAAACAGCTGGTTGTGAGACGTTGCTCATGAGAACAAGAAGTTAAACTGACTGGAAAACATGGAAAAAAATTTCTTTCTTCCCTTTTATTAATGAACAGCTAATAGGCAATGCTCGGTAGCCATCTGATACCTTCCAACCCTCCTGGACATATAGCAGGAACACATCAGTGTTTCCCTATCAATCTACCCAGGATCAAAGAGGGACTCAGAGAACCTTGGTCCATAAAAATCCATTAATTGACATAGCCACTTTCTCACTTTGTATGAGCTTAGCTATGATCACATTCCCTGTGTTGGCATTTCAAGTATCTTCTTATAGTTCAACACTCTTCCTCTGCATTCAATAAAGAAATGAGCTTCTTCAAGGCTCTCTATATTTTTATATGCTTGCTTGGTCCACCTCTTATGTAAGCTCAGGAAACAGCTGAACCATTCCTTCTGGCATGCAGAGCAAGACCTGCAGCCCTCACCTTCTGCAAAAAAAGCAAGCATTGAGTTGTTCATGTGGGCAAGCAGGCAGGTTTCCTCTCTTATACTAGGTAATGGAAAAAATGAATAAAAGATAGAACTGCAATAAAAAGGTAGGAAATAAGCCAAAGGAGACAAATTATAATAATGTAGAATCTAAATTGACTATAAAACTTTTACAGGAGCAATAGCTGCCCCTCACCCCTTTCTGAATGAAAAGCATAGAGTTTCAGCATGAATTCTTTTCACATTGTAGTTTAAGATTACAGTATAAACCATCCTCTCATAAAATATATATTTAGTAGGTCTATGCTGGAATACTTCTGGTGAATAGATAATAGGGGAGAGATTGTACAAATGCTTAAACAAGGCACTTACAGCTTGCCCAGGGACCTACAAGAAATAAATCATCACAATTGTATATTTATCTATGCAGACATCCAATCTCAATTCCGAATCTAAATTGATCGAGCACAAACATCTTTCATTACAGTTTTGAAAATTATAATATGGAATAGAAAGGTAGCAATTATTTCACATCCAATTTACATCAAGGATTATGATATGGAAACTCACTGTACTTCAGCATGCTTTCACTAAGTTGTCAATAAAATAAGTGCATAGTAATCTGTTCTTGAAAGAACAGTAACACTTCATTTTTACGAAACACATCAATGAAAAATCATCTCATTACCTGTTTGGTTACCTGCATGGCTTTGTTATATGGCAGGCAGGCTTGGCATCAGAATAATCTTCCGTTGACTTTAAATTTCTAAGAACCATACTCATAACTGGCTTTGGGGTTACCTTCCTATGTACCTAAAACATTTTCTTGTGGTAAGTGTGAGTGCCAGCATTCTGTACAATTGTTCCAACTGTCTTGGCATGATAACATTATGTAGAAAAGACAATTTTTCATGTTCCCTAGTGACTTCTACTATAACATGCTTACAATATCTACCTAGTTTCAGCTTCGCCTCAGCAAATAGTGCTTAGAAAGTCAGATGCAGAGTGCCTGTTCTTAGCCTTGTTGTAGCATGTCTACAGTGGTCACTACTTTTGGGCTGTTTTTTCAGTTCCGTCACTGACTTCTTGAGTGAGGATGAACAAGTCCTACATTCTCTGCTTGAAGAATTCTCCTCTTTTCCTTTTTTTTTTTTCCTATTTGTCTCCCATTTTTAAGTTATGTCCACTCTATATTAATAAAAACTGTTGCATTCTGGTGATATTTGTGGGGTGTTTTTTTGGGGGTTTGTTTGTTTGTTTTTTTGGGGGAGGGGGAGTTTGTTTTTTGTTGTTTGCTTTTTTTTTAACTCTAGTATATTGGTTATTTCTGGGACAGAGTTAATTTTCTTCATAATACCTCATATGGTGTTAAATTTCAGATTTGTGATGAAAATGGTGTTGATACACTGATTTTTTAGCTGTTGCTGAACAGTGCTGACACAGCAACAAGGCCTTTTCTGCTTCTTATGCTCTACTGCCAGTGAGCAGGCTGGGGGTCCACAAGAACTGGGAAGAGACACAGCCAAGACAGCTGACCCCATCTGACCAAAGGCATTTCCAATACCGTGACATCATGCTCAATGATAAAAGCTGGGAGAAGGAGGAGGAAGGGTGGAACATTTGCAGTTATGGTGTTTGTTTTCCCAATACTTTGAAACTGACAGCCAAGCTCAGACAACTGGTTTCCCAAATGAGTCAAAGAAGTGCTTCTGCGTACTTTGTAACTGAGCTCTTGTAAACCTAAGGCTGAATGTTTCATATGGTTGTAGTGGAGTTTGTTGCTTTACAAGTAGTCCTTTAAATGCCTGAATCAGATAATACAGTTTCAACAGACAGCAACTCCTGAAAGAGGAGGGAACTTGCAGTAGTGCTCGACAGACTGCCCTTAAGAGCACTGTTATGGCACATTGCAAGAGCATGCCCTCTTCACATGAAATTTTTAAACTTAAGTGTGTACATAACTTTAAGAAAGGATAATACCTTTGAAGTTCCAGAGAAATGAAATATATATTTTGGTGGTTTATTGGGTCATACGCATAATACTTAGATCTTGTATAATAAAGCTCTGTATTATATATATATCTCATAGATACATACACACATGTAAGAACATACCTACGTATAGGGCCTTAAAAAACTGCTGTAATTTGGTTTCATTTTACTCGTAAGACATTGTTAATATAATTCAAAAATTACTGCTATCCATACACAAGTGTAGGTGTATTTATAATAAAGTCCAGAAATTGTTGAAATAACCTGCTAACAATCACTCACTTCTCACACAATAACTCTAGCTAAATTTAAAGAAAACTCATACTATATTTGGAGCCTGAATTCTATAAATTTCCCATGTCTGGATATAGGAAATTAGGTGAAATGACATTTCTATCAAATCAAGACAATGTGTTGCATAAAGCAATCCTGAAAAACAAGTCAAACCTGCTGCAAGAGAATGTGCAATATACTGGTATAATACTAGGCTGCACTTTACATTTGGCAATGACACATTGATGTTTTGGAAGTATATCAAACACTATGCTGCAATATTTATCTAATTGATTTTAGCCACATATGCTTTCTAGCTCCTGGATGGCCAGCTTCAAAGCCTAGACACAATAGTGTTCAGCCTTTATAATGTCACGTGCCATTCTTTGCTTACATGCTCTGCCTCATAAATGTGCATTACAAAAAAAAAAAAAAAGTGAAACAGAAATTTTCACTTTTCAAGGAGTTTGATATCTAGTTTTATTTAGCTAAATTTAATTTTCTGTCTACAATGGTCTTCTCTTGTTTACATAACCTTTTTATTGCAGATTAATCATAATTAAATATCTGTATTGATTTATATTTAAAAAAATCTACACATTCTTTTCAAAAGAATATGAACTCAGGTAACATCTGACAGTGATATGAGCTTTCTCACTGGGAATATCTCTGATATCAAACATTTCCAGAGCAAGCAGATGTGGATTTTATGTGAGATTTATATGATTTTCAGTTAGCTGAATTATTTGTTGTCAAATTATCCAACAAAATCTGCTGTGTTCTTCTAAATTATTTATGACCTAGTCATAATTTCTCTAAGCATAACATAATGTTCATCAAATAATTTGTCCAAATAAATGTTAGCTTTTTTATTATTGAACTGACTTTTCAAAGCTATCTTAGTCACATGGCTGGTTCTGGAAAACCAGGACAGTTTTAACCCCTGAGAGTCTAGACACAGTGTTGGCAGAGTGTCAGTTGTGGGAGGTCCTACTGGTCCTGCGGCATAGCACACTGTGACAAGAACCTCATGTAACCTCAGAGTGCAGGATGCTCTGTTAGGGGTCTTAGGCAGAAATACAGGCATCTCAGCATGAATCTACCTGGACACAGCAAAGCTCACTGCTTATCCAAACTGCTCTGTGATGGAAATTCCTATATTTTCCACAGATTGTAAGTAGAGGAAAAATTAGATATATATAGAAGTCAGCAAGCATGAGCAAGAGTAATCTCAATCCCCACATAAATAAAAGCTGAGAAGAACAAATTTGTACACTCAAAAAATGAGGTGACAATCAAGATTCACAGTCCTAAGTCACCACCAGGGTCCTGGGGGCACTAATAAGTCATAATGATCCTGAGGAGCTTTTCCTGAGTCCTCCATCCAAATACAAGCTATCCAGTACTGTTGAATAGCCCAGATTTCCTGGATGCACCTTGGACCTGACCCATTACTTCGCTTTTGCCAGACGTTCACCAGATGTTCAACAGGACGCATTGCCATTGCCAGCTGGCTCTGCTCACCTAGGTCAGATGCTGTGGGACTGGGCTTGGAGTGGTCACTACCCACCTGATTTGTGGGCACCCTCTGCTAGCCATCCGCAGCCCCTGCTGCTGGAGGACAACCTCATTGCGAAGGCCACCACACTGTTGCTGTCAGACAAGGCAGCATGTCTGTCTGCCCACTGTCTTAACTGAGCACCAGAGTAAATGTTTTTGGTCTGACCGTTGAATCTCTGTACTTTGGAACAGTAAGTCTTAAATTTGCAATGGTGGATACTGAACTGTCCTGGAATTGCAGGGAATTTTAGTCTCTGCAATACAAAACTAGGATTTGTGTTTCACTGTTTCACTCCAAGTATGTAAAATATTAAAATAGGGCCTGGAACTGAGAAAGTCACCCCTTTCCTGTGATTAATTTTCTGTGAATCTAGAGATTTGTATCCATTTATGTGGCGATTATATAGGTAGTCAGGGAGAAGATGGAGCCAACTTTTTTCTGACATACAGAATAAAAGCACAAGGTGCAGGAAAGGAAATTCCTACTAGATACAAAGTTCACAGTTTGGGTGGGGGACAGGCATTAGGACAGGTTTCTCAAAAGTCTGTATGATCTCCATCCTTCAAGATAATCAGAACTTGACTGGACAACATCCTGAACTAACCTAATATTAATGTGGGCACTAGTTTAAGTGTGAGTTTGAACAGGATGACCTCCAGCGATCCCTTCCAGTCTAAATTACACTGGAATTTTTTTTTTTCTTCTTTCCTCTTTGCCTTCAGGTGAATACAGAATTATTTCCTTAAGGACATACCACAAATCCCTCTGTGAATCTTTTAACTGCAGGAAATTGAAGAACAATACAGGGAAAACAGTCATTATTACACAATTATTTTCAGTAGGGTTGGGTTTAAAATTAATCTGCAGTTTGAACAGTCTTGCCTCCTTCTTCCACATATGGACTTTTATTTCTGTGAAAATGCTGAACTAGGAGTAGTTCATAGTATATTTCCCCCCACAGCTGATCCTCGACAGCTTAAAAATATGAAGTGGAAGAAACAGCAAAGTCTACATTTAAAACCCTACAATATTCTGGCCAGAGGTATAGAATATCACTCTTAGAGAATGCTAAAATCTGAGATTCAAACAAATGCCAAAGGGCAGAGACAAACATCCCACAGTTAGTGAGCTTAGTTATTTATTACTAATTAAATCTATATATTTCATTATAACCTTACTATCTTATGCGCATGTCATGGAGGAATTTGATTAGGGTGACCACATGATGAGAACCACACCACCGTTTGACACATAATCTAAAATTTGTTTATTGAACAGGGTGTTTATGTCAAGCCAATAGTGATTTCCATCCCAGGATTTCTGTTGTACAATACGCATTTACTACACATGCATGCTTATCAAAGCTCATCTGATCTGGTTAAAGTTGGAGTGCTCCACAGGCTGAAGGTATGAGGACACTCATCTTGAACATGGGATGAGTTGGGATCTGGCTGGCAGCCTGACCCCCACATATAACAGTTCCACTTTGGACTGAAATTCATGAGATGATCTGATCTAACTTTTTGAAAAGAGTGTGAATCAGCGTTAAAAGCAATCATTCATCACACTGTCTTTCTGTCTTCTTTAATATCCATAAGGAAGAGCCTTGGGAAAACACAACATAAGTACACTCTTACAATAACTCTAAATTATTTTTTTGTGAGTGTGTCTGTCTGTCTGTGAATAAGCCTAGTCCTTGTCATTCTAAGGAACTGTTCTTTGCAAATAGTGTTTTCATTCTGAAATGTGACAAGACACAGAAAGACTGTATTTTAAAAGTTTTCAAAGAGTACAAAAAGGTGGAAGAACTTTTGAGGAAAATTTCTTGAGGGTTTTTTTTTTCTGTATGGATTTTTGTTTGTTTGTTTGTTTGTTTTGGGTTTGTTTGGTGATTTTTTTTTTGTGATTATAACCAAGCATGAGAACTAAATTGGCTCATTATTTCTTTTCTTTTCTTTTCTTTTTTTTCCCCCTAAATGTGTAACAAGAAAAATATTGTCTGTAAATGTTTCCTTAGAATGGAAAACCATCTGGACAAAGTTTTCTCTTTGTTTTTTATTTAGCAAGTGAAGTGGTGATATATTAGAGCAGAAATATCCTATAAAACAGTCTGTGCTGCTATGTATGTATGTGATTAGCTAGTTTTAATTCCAGTCGCCTGTGATTTTTCAAACTTTTCCAGTGTTGATGAAGACTTATATACACACCGTAAGTAAACAGACAGTAATTTTTTTACTGTTTGAGATAAAGTCAAGTAGAAGGTTGTGGTGCTGATGTGCTGAAGTATAGAAGAAAAAAGGGTATTGAACTACTCTTTTATTCACCCCTGTTTGTTATGCAGTGTAACATTGGAATTCCTTTTTATAGACATGTTTTCTTTGAAGTCTTTTGACTGTCTAGCATAGAAGGAATGAGAATAAAGTCATTTAAAAGTATAACATATAGCTTACATCATCATTTCCAGAGGAGCTCTAGGTACATTCACCTCTCTATCCACTGATTACAAGGGGATCCAAACCAATCTGCTTATACTGCATGTCCAGCTTAAGACCTGTTGAAGTGATGAATTCTGCTTTAAATGGGTACCTTACTGAGGTGAAAACTGTACACTGAAGCCAGAATTTCCAAGTGGACAGGAGTGGTCTTTAGTTCCCAGGGAACCAAGGTGTTCTGATATAGTTATAATCTGTAGATACCTGGTTCGACTCTCCATATTTTAGCTTAGTGGCAGCCAAGATATCCAGTCTCTACAATGAACATTCAAGTGTATTTCTGATACTTGAGCTGCTGATCTTAGCTGGTCTTTGGCATGTTATTGTAGCTGTTAAGCTAATTAGTTTTTTTTCTTTCTCATAGGGATGAACAAGATATGGACAAGATTTGTATGAATCAAAAGACATTGGAAAACATAACACAATAGGAAAGAAAAAGACAAAGGCAGTGAGAGTGAAATGGAAATTGAAAACGGAAGAGGGGAAAAATATACCAGAAATAAAGTAGTAAGAGAAAGCTGATTGCTATTAGAAATCTGCTGAATAAATACAAATAGGACAATAAAATAAATGTCTAACATATAGAGATGAGATTCCCACAAATTAAAGGTCAGTGTGATGCAGGTATTCACATTCCCCATTGCAGTTCACACCACTCTTATCTGAGCCTGGAAAAAAACTTTATTTCAGCTGAAATAATAATTATAGAACAGTTTTTGGAATAAATAGATCATATTGAATGACCTCTCTTTCCCTGAGGAGGATCCCTTTGGGAAGAATATAGTACTAGAAACATGAAAAAGCTTACTTCATGCCTTCATGATTTTGTTGACTGTCCAAAAGATATTGTGCAGTGTGCTTGCACCTGCTAGTGCAGTACCGGGAGTGGTAAGGTGGACTGTCTGAAGCCATGCTCTGCATAGCTTCATACAGCAATGACACAAGGTTTAACTTCTTCAAAATGCTGTGGTGATAGTTTCCTTATTAACTGAGCTTTGACTCTTTTCCTTGTTATTCCTAAATATCCTTTTTTCCTGAGGGAGGGGTTCTGCTGAGATGGTTCTTGTTCATTCATTTTCATGCCTCAAAGCTTTCAAAGTTCTATCCTGGAACTGTTTCACGAGCTGTGTTCCTTGCCACATACAAAGCGTGACATGTATTGGAAAACAGTTTTAATTAAAATCTATTTTAATGTTTCCATTTAATTTAAGTAGCAGCTGGCATTATTTGTTACACTGGCTGTGTGAGAGAAAGAGATCAGAAAAAGAAAACTGGTTGCTATTCCTTCTTTTTTATTTGCCAGTTGAACTACTGAAAGCATTAACATTCTAAATCTCTATGTCTCTGGCTATTAAGTAAGAAGTAAATTGTGAATAAAATTGTTTTTTCCAACATGGCCATGGCCATTAATGCCAATATCACAAGATAAGCTTCTCATTAAAATGACAGCAACAAAAACATAAGTTCTGTGTGCTGAGATTTATGTATCTAGCATAAAATTTCACTGCATCATTTAGGATTGCTGCTTGAGAAAAGTGACTGCAGTTTCTACTGGCATCTCTCTCAATTTCTCCATAACTAATAAAAAACTAGGGACACTGCTGAGCACAGCATGACTTGATCTAGTTGCCATCCTTGATCTGGTTGCCTTATTACAATTTAAAAATAACCTTGCTTTTTTCAGAAAAAAAAAAAAAAAAAAGAAAAATTAACCTCTGAGTTCCTTATATGTGTGCCTAATAAATATATTGCTTCCATACTAAACATCTTCAAAGGGCTACTCACATTGGAAGTAGATTCAACTAGTTTAGTTGTAAGCATCTATTTCATAGGAACATACACCTGAGATAAATATTCCAGGTTTTCTTTATAGTGAGTAGAAAAATGAAGATCCCCACAGAGTAATTCTCATCTGACCTACTTTCATGGAAAAATCAAGAATGGAGTATCTGGATACACTGTGCAATGGCAGATAGGGCAATGCAACCAAAACAGTGCGATGAGGCTTAATATAGATAATGGACTGACAAGTAGTAGGTGTAAAACAGTTGAAAGTGCTAAAAACCTATAACATAGTATCCTCATGGGCTGATTTCATTGGCAACCTGTGACTATAACCCCCTTCCTGACCCTTAAAAGAGACTGGGGCAATAGATGTTACATGGACATCCAACATGCAGCACCATGTAGATGGGGAAGGTACACATACTGTACCAACTATATGTTGGTACCAAGTCATCAGCCAGCGAATCACACTGAGACTGGTCTGTGTCAATGTCATGTTTCCCCAAGACTTGGCTGTGCCAACCCACTGGTAAGGTAATTATTGTGGTCTCACTTTGGTCTCTGTGAGTCACGTATTTTTCATGATGCAACCTATCCCTTATTTAGTTCACTTAATAAATTGCCCTTGGCAGTGACATGTTATCTGGTTTTCTATTTCTCCTTGTGATACCTGTTATAGATGTTTATCTTAAGATAAGATGAATGTCCCCCTAAAGAGGCGTAGCTGTGTGATGGGAGTAAAAAGATAATAGAGTGGGTACTTTATTATTTTACCCACTAAAGTGGGTATCTATTGCAGATAACAGTATTTTAGGTACTTAAGGTTAGTGAAATTAATTTTCCTCATCATTGTCTATTCTCCATATAAATGTATTGTGTGAATGGCAGTGTAAGTTATGAGGCATGGACTTGACAGAGGCTTCCCCTCCAACATTTGTTAATGCAATAGAAGTTTCTTTATCTCCTTCAAAAAGATGTATTCCTGAAAAGTATCATGATGACTACTGTCCAATGCAAGAAAAAACTACAGCTCCTGAAATCTCTATGGGCTTCCCTCATTCTTACCTTCTTCCCTGTTTTGTGTCATTTGAACTTTTGGTATGGATATTAGATCCCCAAATAGCTACATCTAGGATAGAAATTCCTGTACTCTGGCTAGCAGCCATTGCAAATAATCGAGAGAATGCAGATCAGGATAATATTTCTATGGTGGCCTGTCATCTGTTACCTCCTTCCATTGAAAAAACTGATTTCTGACAAAAGCACCAGACAGAAATCCCTCCTCCCAAATGCCCCCAAACCCCCTAAAAATATGTAGGCAAAGAAGCTAATTCATACTGGGCCTTAAAAATACCCCTTTTGTTCAACTGATTAGTCTACTCAGGCTGTACAAGCACTTTACCTTTAATGGAGAAACAAGTCTTTTTAGATTATACAAATAATAATGTTTGATTTAAATATTAAACTTTTTGGTCAGCTAGTTTTTTTGTTTTGTTCATTGCGGGTACTGTGGGTTTCTTTAAAAAATCCCATGGTTTTGGATTTTGTTTTCTTTTTGAATTAGGAACTCAATTTTGGGGAGAGATTTCCAGTGAACGAACAGTGTGGGAAAAACAAAGTAAATGTTTGGTTTTGTGATGAAAAATACATTCATTGTGTTCTGAAAAGTTTTCAACTCTTTTTTGAAACAACATTGAGTCATGTGCTGAAGGAAGAACACTCATATTATTATGTGTTTCGGTTACCCCTTCATGCCATTTTGTTTGCAGCACTGGCTCAGTTGTATGTCCAGAGGATGTAGAGCCTATGGAATGTGTTTGGCTTTTTTTTTTTTTTTCCCCAAGAGAATGTGAGGAGCAGATGTGTTTACAGGAATGTACTTATAGGCACAACCAGAAAGTCTTGAATATGGGTCAAATTATTAAACCTAGTGTATAGTGTGTCAGGTTTATTTCAGTGCTGTTCTGATCCAGTCCTTAAGCTCCACTGTTGCTGGCTCAGCCAGTACCAGCATGTGCACGTAGCTGGAAAGAACCTGCACAACAAAGTAAGTGGCTACCAATCCACTCTCTGAGAGTTCAGAAATGATATGAAGTTGAAGAAATTGTCCTGGTAGTTTTTCAAAGAAAAACATGCAGGTGTATATGAGACACTGATTTTGCCATCCCGAAAAAGGTCATGCCAGTTAAAAAATATCTTAAATAAAAACCAGTAGTTTTCAAATCCACTTCTATGTCCATTTTCTTTTCCTTTCCTCAAATAGCTTTATCTCAATAAAGTTTTCTTCAAAATGAAATCTAAGTTCTTTTTGTAAAGAATTTTAATTATTTTAAAATGTAAACTAAACAGTTGGCTTTTACAGCAGTGGAAGCAAGGTTTTGTGTCATCTGATACTAGCTGCCTCACAGCTGAAGACCACATACAAAGACTCCTATGTTTGAGCTCTAGGATCAATGTAAGCATCTTCATCTTAGCATTCTTTATTGTCTTTTGTAGTCCTTTTCTATGTACCTTTAGGGGTCAGTTCATCAGATGTATTTTGGATATCTAACCTGAACTGATAATCTACTCTAACATGCCTCCTTCAAAAAATAAAACACCTAAACAAACAAAAATCCCATTTAAGTTTATTTAGGTTCCCTTTATATGGACCAAACTTTTCCACCTATTTTCAACGTTTAGAATATAGAAAATTTACATGCTTACTATTATTTCACCAAAAATTAATAGCTACAAAAAGCTGTAAGGTTTTTGTAAAAACAAAAGACTACACATCCCATTGTATACTTAGCTACAGTAATAGCTTACAGTCCAAGGACAATAATATTCAGTTTTCCTGACACAGCCTCCATTTTTTGTTTGGTTTTGTTTTGGTTTTTTTTTTTTTATTGCTTGGATTGTTTTGTTTTGTTTGTTTGTTTCTTTCTTTGGGTTTTTTGGGGGTGTTTGTTTGTTTGTTTGTTTTTTAATAGGGGGCAGGGAGAGACTTTTAACCATAAAGAAAGTTTTAGGTCAAAATACACAAATTTTTAGCTTTAATTGGCTACAGGCTATGCTAGCAAACATGAAAGACAAAGAAAAAATATTTTCTTTAAAATAGCATTTAGAATTCATTCCTAAATTCATGTTGTTTTCTCCCATATATCAGTATAAAATGTTGAATTTGTTTGTATCGGTGCAGCCAAATCAAAATGTGTAAATATAAATATTGCATGTCCACCCTAAATTTCATTATGTTTTCAATTATTTGATTTTGAAAAGTGAGAAAAAAGTTCTTTTTTCTATATATTTTTCCAGATTTTTTTCTGTACTATTCTTGTATTCTTTTGTTTTTCATAAATCCAAGGTTTTCTTGTGTATGTGTAACTCAAAGAAATTGAATGATTATAAAAATTGTGACTGAACTTTGTGGAAACAAGTATTAACAAAAGACAAAAAAATGTCTAAAAAGACCCCAAACTTCCCTTAAAAAAACAAGAATTAGACATTTTGACTGCCATCTGAAGGAAATCTTTTTTGTAAAGATTCCTGAAATGAGTGCGTGCATCACAATCTTACTCTCAGGACCACTTAGCTTCTGTGTGCTCGTGAGCGGACTGAAAAACAGTAAGAATCCCCTACAGGGAAAGGAGATATATCAGAAGCACTACAAAATATATGCAACATGATTGACTACTGATTACGTTTAAACTGTGAGGTAGGTGAGGATACAGATAAAAGGTGGAAAAAGGCTGTACTGCATAGTTACAGCTAAGATTACACAGCCATTTCATTTATTGAAATAGAATGAAGTGATTTAAGAAATTAAGTTTTAATTGGGATTTCTTTATCTTTATCTTTTGTAAAATTATAGCAGGAATTTAAGGCGTTAACTGACATTCCTTTTGTTGTATAATATGTATTATTTCAGTGATATTGCCTATCTAAACAAATATTTCAGGATTATACTTACTGAATTCCCTTCTAGGAAAGGATCAGTTATGCCAAACTGCTTCTTGAAGTTTAAATTCAAACTCCACTTGGATAAGAGGATATAATTTGGATCAGTTTATAGTTTTAGTAGCAGCAGAAAAGACTGAAAAGAAATCATCAAAGAGGATGCTAATTGCAATGAAATTATGTGACTGGATGGATTACAATTAGGATGCAGAACTCTGGGAGAATGTCAGTTCTGGATGCAGCTTGCTGATGAAGTGTTTTATGTCTGTGCATTAAGCAAACATCTCTTGAGTACACTTCCATCCTGATTAATAGTGTGACCTAACCATAGGCTGAAGAAAAAAAAAAGCTTCTTGACAGTTGTTAAGGGAGTAGTTTAATTTAAGAATTAGACACATCACTTATGCAAAATGATGTGTGTGTACATTCATGAATATATATGTCTAATAACCTGATCACTACTATTGGAATAAATTAAAAAAAGAAGTGAATTGTTGTTGTGGGGGTTTTGGGGGTTGTTTTGTTTTGTTTTGGGTTTTTTTCGTGGCAGTCTTATGAAGTAGCTATCAGTTTGAAGTGCAGTCTTGGTATGCAATTAAGCACTTCAGGCAATTCTTCTCAATATATATTGCAAGCCAAAACTGTGGAATTAATTAGTCTGTTCTTCATGGTAGATTTTTTCCATAAAACTTTTGAATGTTCATATAAGGAAGCTTTTTCTTTCTTTAATTTACTCTTCTATTAAATTTTTGCATATATCCAACGGAATGTTAAACTAAATGAAATGAATGGATACAAAGGAAAGTTAACTCAAACCAAACTAGAAAACTATTCCTAGGCAGTTCCAGAGGCAAACAGACGCAGAAGCACAAGATTTTCAGTAAATGTCAAAAAAGATTTTAAACAACAAAAAGATTCTTTTCAAGTGTGGACACCAAATAACCATCTTCCTTCCTTTTAGTGGTGTTTTTCCTACTTTGGGGGTAATAATTCACATAAAAAACTTCAGGTAACCTTTAAATATATTTACAACCATAAGGTGTTTATAAGTATAAACACATTATATACATTATAGAGCATATATAAGCAATCTTCCTGTTAAAATCTCCAGACCATGATGAGAACAGAGTTATGGCAGGTAATATTTGGACTGACAATATATTTGTTACTTTTTCTAAACACAATCAAGAAGTGAAGACCTTCTTGGTAATCTAAAACATCAGCCATGAGGAATGCTTTATTTCTCACTCCAAGCCTACATGTGCAACAGGCAATGATTTGATTTTCTTACGTCAATCTTATAACTGAAATTCTTTTTCAATACTTCTGACACTATATGTACAATTTCACTGAACAGTGACCCCTATTTCCATTCAAAAAATTACACAAACTATATTCATTTACAGGGTTTCCTAAAAGTGGGTTCAAAAAATATTTCAGGTAAGTCTGAACACATAAGTTTGCTTATGAGTCTATCTTGCCTTACATGAGCTTCTATGAATTTGGTTGCATCTTTTTCTTTTTAATTTTTAATATTACAAAGGTCTGATAAAAGTAAAGAAAAAGAAATGTGTAGCATTACAAATTGCTATTCATATGCTGTTTCTCTTCAGAAAGAGAAGTTGAACGAGCTGCATTGCTAGTATCTCAGAAGTAATTTTTCAAATACCAGGTTTTTACTCTGGTTTGTAACTTCACATAGGCATGAAATTGACATACTTATTTCTTTATCAAACTTTACACATTCATCGCAAGTGTTGTCTGAATTAATCTTGTAAAATTTTTCTCATAAACAATGGCCTGCCAGCACTGGCCTTTAAATAAACAACAACCAAAAAACCAAACCAAAACAAAAAAAAAACCCCACAAACAAACAAACATGTATTTCAAAGGAAAAGAGAAGCAAAAAATGGTATTAAGAATTACATAAACTTGGTCAACGGTCATGAGAAAAGATTGAGGAAGCAGCTGTTCTATCTTGAATTACTTTAATTTTATGACAATCTCCTCTAATCCTATTGTTCACAGAAATATTTTTGTCACTGAGATAGGAAGAGAAGTTAAAAAAAAAATCTTCATATTTAAGAAAAACATTTCTACAAATATCTCTAAAAGACTAAATTGTTTTTGCAAGTCTCTGTAACTGGGATGCCAGTAGATTTCCTAAATAGTTACAGCTATAGAATCATAGAGTAATTTGGTTTGGAAGGGACCTTTTAAATGTCATCTAGTTCAATCTTCTGGCAATGTGCAAGGATGTCTTCAACTAGACCAGGGTCCTCAGTATCCTGTTCAACCTGACCTTTAATGTTTTCAGGGATGGGGCATCTACAACTTCTCTGGGCAACCTGTTCCAGTGTTTTCCAACTCTCACTGTTAAAAATTCCTTCCTTGTATCTCATCTAAATCTATCCTTTAAGTTTAAAACCATTACCCCTTGTTCTATCACAACAGGCCCTACTAAAATGTTTGTCCCCATCTTTCTTACAGGCCCCTTTTAAGTAATGAAAGGCTACAATAAAGTCTCCTCGGAGTTTTCTCCAGGCTGAACAAGCCCAATTCTCTCAGCCTTTCTTCACAGGAAAAGTTCTCCAGCCCTCTGAGCATCTTTTTGACCCTTCTCTGGACTCAGTTCAACAGGTCCAGGTCTTTCCTGGACTGAGAACCCCAGAGCTGGATGCAGTACTCCAGGTGGGGTCTCACCAGAGCACAGTAGTAGGGCAGAACTCCCTTTCTTGAACTGCTGCTGGCTACACTTTTGATGCAGCCCAGGATACAGTTGACCTTCTGGGCTGCAAGAGCACATTGTCGGCTCACGTCCAACTTTTTCCAACCAGTATTCCCATTACCTTCTCTGCAGGGCTGCTCTTGATCCCTTCATCCCCCAGCCTTTATTGATAGTGAGGGTTGTCCTGACCCAGTGGCAGGACCTTGCACTTGGCCTTGTTGAACCTCATGAGGTTTACAGGGGTCCACTTCTCGAGCCTGCCCAGGTCCCTCTGGATGCCATCTTCACCGTCAGGCATATCAACCACATCACTTAGCTTGGTGTTGTCTGCAAAGTTACAGAAGGTGCACTCAATCCCACTGTCTATGTCACAGATGAAGATATTCAACAGCACTGGTTCTAATACAGACCCCTGAGAGACACTTGTCACTGATGTTCATCTGGACATTGAGCCATTGACCTCTACTACTGGATGCGACTATCTATATTCTTTGTATTCCTTGCCAAGTTCAGTTCCAGCCGTACCTTGGCCTTCCTGACCCCATCCCAACATGACCAGGCAGCGTCCCTATACTCTTTCCACGATGCCTGTCCCTGCTTCCACTGTCACTGCATTTCCTTCTCACCCTTTAGTTTGACCAAAAAGTCTCAACTCATCCATGCTTGTCTCTTGCCTTCCTTTCCTGACTTCTTACACCTGGGGATGGAGAGCTCTTGCACTCTACAGAAAGCATCCTTAAATATCTGCCAGTTCGGCTGCATTGTCCTTGAGGGCAGTTTCCCAGGGGTTCCTTTTGACTAACTCCTTGAATAGCTGGAATTTTACTTTCCTGAAATTCAGGATCCTGACTTCACTCTTTGACTGTCCCTATCAGGACAAGAAGGTCAGAATCCATCCAGATATTTTCCCATCTCCTTGTCTGTATTTATCTTTCATCCTGAGCTTACAATAAAGTTATAAATAATTTGGGGACAGGTAATGAATTTTCTTCTGTGTTTGCTTAATGACTACCACAATAGTATTCTTGCCTTCAGGTTGCTACATATCAAAAAACAAACCAAAACAAAAAATCAGAATAATGGAAAGAGATTTACACTAATGACTTTTAATATAGAAGAAATTATATAACACTGCCTAGGTCACCAGATGACTAACATGGTTTCCAGTTCCCCTCCATTCTTGCTCTGTAGTCACTGTAGAATTGCATGGAGCACTGGAGACTCAGTCACAGAATAATGCAAGAAATACCATGCTTTTGATGGTTTAAAGAAGTAGGTTGTGGTTTTGTGAGACTCCACAAAAAGATATAATTACATTTTCATATATTCTCCAGGTTACAGTAAGATGGGTGGTTGGTTTCACTCCACATCCTCTGAGATTTGTTCATAGTGATTTTTATCCTATTTTATGATTCCACCACAGATTAACCTTTAAACACACTGCATACATATTTGTATAAAAAGAACCTCTGAATATGCAGCTGAGATCACTAGAAAGGATCTGGGTTTCTTTCTTTATATATGAGGTAGCTGCTATGTCTTCCTCTGACGAGAGGCCCAAACTCTGGCACTCGCTTCTTTCCCACTCCAAAAGGCTTTCCAGAGACCAAATTTTCAGGGAATCCTGAACTCTCTGTAACCTGTGGGAGAGAAAACAGAATGGATTTTCAGCAGTTTTGATTAAACCTTACATCATACCTGTTTTTATTGTGTTATTGTGCATTTTTATGCAAAGGTGAGGCACTGAAGCATGGGATAGACAAATACTTTAAAGTAATTTGAATAGATCAATATAACACTAAATTTTGATTTGCTTACTGATTTTTTTTTCCTAAAATTCTTAGGGAATATTGTTACATCAGGGCACTAGCTGAAGTAAAGGAAAATACACTATCTCAAGAAAATTAATTTAATTTCTCATAGATTCCTCTGGAGACTATTGTGCTGTAAAGATTTATGAAAAACTCTGTCCATACATATGACACACCCTAGCTATGATGATATAGTTAAAAAATAATATAATATGCTGCATTATGAAGGCTCGCCAGCTCTTAGTGTGGGTTACAGTTATGGATCTGTTTTGACCATTATGCCGCAAATACTAACATCTGGAAACTAGAAGTTCAAAGGTTATTTTCCTCATAAAGCTGAATCAGTATGTTTCATAAAAACCTCAGTGTTGAACTTCAGTTTAACAAAGTCCTGCTGCTAATATTGTATTGTAAAATACAGGGTGTCTCTTTCCTTGACTTGGTTTGATTTTGATTTTATTGAACTATGTAATCACCTAACATAGAAAGGGGCATTTGAAAATAACCATGCTTGTGACTATAATGCAGGAACTTGTACATATATTACTAGTGTTTAACACACCTGCATATGTTAACCTTCACTGTAAAAAGCAAAATCTTTTATGATTCCCTAAGAAGATCCTGACTTGTTACATATTGCCCCATGATTTTTTTTTCCCCTTTGCTGTCATCGTCTTTCTCATTCATCATGCTCTTCATCACAGTATACTACTTACAGTTCTATTCTTCCTGGGTTTATAGTGCCTGAAAGAAGACACTATAAAAAATGACATTAGTATAAATTAATCTCATGTTCTAGCTCATGTCTTCAGGCTATAGGGATGTGCAGTAGATTTAATGATTTCCTTAATACTCCTGCACAGCTGGATTCTCACTCTGCCCATTTTGTAGCTCTGGACTATGTCTGTGTGCTCATATTACCTCTGCTCTGACAAACAAATGTGGTGGGCATTGCAATGTACCTCTATTCGATTCTCCAGGCAGTGACTTATTTCCGTATAGTATTTCCCCTCCACATACATGTGACAGGGACTGTATGCCGCCTGAGACGTGGTACAGCCCAACAGCTATTGGTGGAGCCACATGTACTGTCAGGTAATCTTGGAATACCTAGATTCAAATGCTGACTGCTTAAATTGCCTAGGTTTTCTCCTTTCTCCATCTTTCTTATATTCAGCAGTAAATACTTGCTGCAGTCTAACTTTATTTGTACCACTCCTTTCTTCTGTTTGTGGCCTTCTTAAATTAGAAACTTAAGCAAGCAGACCTTCTCACTATTTAAAATGGCAAGAGAAAATTAAGGAAAATATCCAAAATCACATAGCTAAGCTAGAAAACTGTTCCTTACACTGTGTCTGTTTTGGAAGGCAATAATGGGCTTTGGGATGACCAGTTGGGAATGACCAATAAGCTTGATTTCTTATTTCCACATGCTCTCTTGCCTGTAGAATGTAAATAAGCAGGAAATCCTATAATCAAGTGGGAACTCTGTGGAAATGAGAACTATCATATACTCCATTTAGTTCTCATTTTAATGAGGCATACATATAATTGAGTTGACATTAGAACGTTCCATTTGCCACATGAAGACATGATTGATAGCTTGGTCATGCTAAACTTGCCTCCCTACCAGAAACAATTAAAATAAAAAGAAATAAAACCAGAGAGAGTTTGCTAGCTAATGTCTGGTTTTATTTCTTTTGAGTAGCTAGAGAGCTTTCAAAGGAAAAATATCCTGGAAAGCCAAAGTGTTAAATACAAATATACATGAGAAATGAAAACTGTTACTTTTTTAGGATCTGAACTTCAAATTCAATTCAAAGACCTGAACAGCATTAAAAAAGCAGGGGTAAAGAGTGCTTGTTGGAAGGAAAGGTAGAATGACATGCTTTAACCCATCTTTGGCTTCTGTTTTACCTTGTTGAATGACAATTCCCTTGGAAAGAAAGAGTTTAGAACTGCACTGCTGACTTAACATTCATTATATCCCTCTTATAATAGAAAGACAATCTCATTTAGTAGGTGTGACTATGTTTTTCAGTATGTTTTGAAACCTTTTCCTTTTGACATATACTTGCCCTAGCTGAAAAGATGTGCTATGATTAATGAACAGCTGTGTATCTTTTTTTAACATTTGCCAGGTGTCTGTCACTTAACATTTGTCAGTCTCCCATCATTACCTGTGAACAAATGTTCCTAATTAACTATAGCAGGAGGTGTGGGGACTACAAATGGGTGAGCTGTATCTGAGACACTGTCAGCTTTATTTGTTATAAAGCTAAATGTCTAAGGTATTTAAGATTGAAACTTGATATTCTGTCATGGTATTTTCTGATGGTAATCCTTTATGGCCTGATCTTAGGGGCTGTTACAGCTACACATACAGGAATATTGCAATACATCCATAGACATGTTAATTGTCTGAGTTTTTCATGTTGGAAAGTAACATGGTAATAAAGAAACCTCTATGGTTTATTGTCTTTCTTGCAAATCTATTCTTTCCCAGGACAGCTGTGACTTAAATAGTCACTAACCATCCATTTGTTTGTTTGTTTTGGAAAAAAACCCTAGGTAGAGTCCTGTAATTCAGGGCATTCAGTACAGTAAATGAACTGCTTCTAAAAGGTACTGAAGAGGTAACTAAGAAAAACAAGCTTCTTGTAAGTAGGTTTAAATAGGCAGAGTTAAGGTCTGAGTGTACTTGAAAATTGTGTGAGTTTGAAATTGGAAAAGACTGAAAAAATCATAGTCTTAAATCTTACACTAAGGGAAGAAATACAGCAAGAGCTGTTCTTTACAAAGAAAAGGATGAGAGGAATGGAAATTATGGCCCAGATCTTGATTAGCTTAATTTTAATTGAACCCCTATTTGCCTCAGTTTGAAAATGTTGATATATGCTATATAAAAGTTTTGGCTCTGTGCAAGAAAAAATGGGTCTCTAATGTCAAAAACATATTATAAGTAAACTGTTTCCACTGTTAAGCAGACCTGTCTATTGCGGGTCTGCTGAATACATTCATACCTTGATGTAAGCCTTAGTCACATATAATGGATTTTTTTTCATGGTTCTGAAATATTTTTATGATGAATGAACTAAAGTCCACTTCATTTATTGTACCTCTGCAATCAATATGCAGTCCACATTTTCCAAGCCTGAATTTTATGATTCTAAACAACTGATTTCTCATGTACTTAATTTTCCTCAACCTTTCTCTCTGTCACTTTTGGTTTTTTTCCTCTTGCTATTTGGATGAGTGCAGAGGAGAAAGTGAAAGATAAGTTCCTCATTGTTTTTTTTTTTCCTCAGGCAGAAAAAACAATTTCTTTTGAATTAGCTGTATTATATGATTCTGGAATCATAAAATATTTTAATGTCTCTTTTTTTTTTTTAGTCTTTGTTTCTTGATCGTTTATTTACTAATACAGAACATACAAATTTTGAAGAAAAATTGTAATGAATCGAACATCAAAAAAAATGAAAACAAATGGTTTGTGGTTTCCAAAAGAAAAGAAAAATGTCTGCAGCAAGAAGTACATACAGGTATGGTTGGAACATACAACCAATATAAAAAACCTCCGTTAAGTTTGATGCTGTTCATTTCAATTCCTTATCATCAAAAGGGAAAATCCTATCCTCTCTTATCCTCCTGAACTTGATCTTTAGGCATGTGACTAGAAATAGGATTTAATCTTATATCTTGGTGGTAAACCAGTAATCCCTAAAACACAAGTTAAATAATTTTGCCATTTTTATAAATAACGTTATTGTAATAGCAATAATTACGACTAATTATAAATATTGGTTTTATATATCATATTATTAAGGACTACATGAGGTAAAAAATTGTTGAAGAAGACTTGTTGAAGAAGACTTGAATGTTCTTTGAACATAAAACTTGTATTTGAGGACAAAATCAGACAACATCTTCTACAGTAAAAAGTTAAAAATACTCTGTTTTCAAAACCTAACAACTGTAATTATGCCCCCAAAAAATCTATCTTTATCATATCTCATACTGGAACCCTGATAGGAGGCATGGATAACTTGACATAACTGTGTTCCAAATTATATGTGTCCCTTTTCATTATTGCCTCTGATGAGACAAAGAAACATTTTTTCTGAGAAACATTTTTATGTTGATTCCCACACTTTGGAACAGGCTCACACTATTTTTTGCAAAGTCAGTTAACTCTTGTCTTTCAAACTTTCTATAAACCCAAACATTTATGTTCTAACTTGTGCTTCCAATGATCCCTATGTTTCTTGATAATCATTGTAAATGCTGCCAGTGTGCCTACAGCATGGGATTAATATTATTCTGTTACAGTATCATATCATCACCTGCTCCAGACGTACCCAAACCTGCTTTGGCATAGAGTTGGACTAGATAATCTCCAAAGGTCCCTTCCAACCCCTAGCATTCTGTGATTCTGTGATCTCATCTCTTTGGCCCTACCCACTCATCTGCTTCATTTCTAGAGTTTCCCATATTGACCTTCTAATTTATCTTAAGATCTTCAAAATACCATGAGGATGCAAATGATAATGCTAATAAATAATTTAACTATGAGCTATTGAGGCTGACTCTTTATTCAAATAAAAACATTTATTAAGGTAAAAATGTAATTAATCCAGTCCTCTAACTTTAGACTTGACATGACAACTGTATTTTTTCTTAATTAAAGCATGATCTTGGGTACCTATTTTAAAAGGAAATTTACCTACACATGCATCTGGCTTTTTTTTAGTTAATGAATGTATCAGAATGTATCTTCTCTGTCTGTCATCAGATCTTTGATATTTACATGAACTTTTTACTACAGGAATATTTCAGATTTAAAATATACATATATATTTAATATAATTTAGCTTAGGTTTGTGGAGTTATATTTTCCTCCTCCATCTCTTCAAGGCAAAAAAATCTTCTGTGACCATGAGTTGTCTTAGTGTGCACCTACAAGACCTTTAATCCTCTTGCTAATTTCAAGGAAATTTGATCAAAAGCTGGAATTATTTGGTTTCTACAATCTTTTTGAAAATGAGTGCTGATTAAAAGCAAGAGAAGGGCTAAATTCAGTCTTCAGAAATTCTGCTTGGCAGCATTTGGAGAGGCAATCAGCAATCAAGTTTGGCCAGTGCACACGTAGTGCACACTGCACAGAGAAACAGTGCACATTTCCTATCTGTAGTCAAATCCTTGGGGGATTATAACAGTCACTGGGATTAAAGCTCAGAAGCAAAAAAAAATGCCCACAGGCACCCAATTTCCATTGGTCACAAAGTATTGTCACTCTTTTCAGGACGCAGAATGTCACTGGTTTAGGCTTTGTAATCAGGATCATTAAACATTTTCCGGAAGAGAGTTTACCATGTTCAGCATGTGTTTTTTTGCACTGTCATTTATGTTACAGAAGTGATCATGAGTGCATTAAAATGTAATATATCCATTTTCATTGGCTTTAAATTTCATTTCTCTTCTTTGTTTTTCTACCTATAGTACACAGAGGCTTCCAAGACCATGAAATTCTAATGTCATAAATTAGCTTTTCATTAGGAAGATTATTTCTAATGCTTAGAGTAGAATTAACATCTCACAAATATCGTATGTTAAACCACATATTTTGAAATATTTTACATCATTAATGACAATTCAGAAAATAGATCCTGATGTTGACGCAGATATCCCATTCCTGTGAAATAGAAATTAAATTATTTATTTAAAACTGTTAACTATTCTTCAACTTCTTTATGGCCTTACTTATCTCACTCCGCTCAGAATCACAAGAAATGCTAGCCTGTTCCTAATGGCAATTCTAAGGAACTGCTATTTAATATTCTAACTTTTGTGATTGTTTTTGCTGTCTTACCTTTTCCTGGGAAATTATATATGGCCCCATATATAATTTATACCCAGAAGATTTCTGTAAGTTTTCTTTTAACTACTCTCACAATGAACTTTTCACAATAGTTTGAATGTTGACAAGAAAGCCTGCGTAATTTGCTTCACCAAGCTTGCAAACTCACTCACAACCATAAAGCCTGCAATCAAGAACAAATAGAAAATGCTGCCAGTAAGACACTAAGCTATCAATCCACCAGTAAAAGCTATGGCCTCCAAGCATGACAGGAAAGGCTGTTGAAACAATTAAGGCAAGGTTAAGAAGAAAAACATTGCTTCACAGCTCCTCATATGAGAAAACTGAGGGCATGAGTAAGCAGACCAATAAAGAATAATATGTATAAAGGAATATTATGATTAGAAAGATTTTTAACGTGTATAAAAACATACATATATATATACACACATAATGTTATTTTATTCTTTTGTAGCTCACAAATACAGGCTTGATGCTACACAGACAGTGCAAACATTAGTTTAACATCACAGAAAGTGAGAATATCAGAAAAAGCAACTGATTTTTCAGGTTATGAGATTAATGTACAGTGTTTAATATACTGCCATTCTAGATATTGTGATGGATTGATTCAATTTGTTGAACCAGAAATATGGGAGTCATCATGTATAATGTCTATGAAAATCCCCTAGGAATTTGTGAACTGCTACAAACTGCACTTCAGGGAACTGACTGATGACTTTGTAAGTAAAAAATGAGTTATTGTTTTAGACCCTAGGAGGAGACAACACTAGGATCCTAAGCAACATGTTTCTGATGTTCAGATTTTTCAGAAATTTTGTATTTCTGCAATATCTGAGCTCATTATTAGCTTAACATGATAGGGGAAAAAAACCCCTGAAGTTGTCCACAGCTGACACATTTCTGAGTGGTAGGAGAAATATATCTCTTATGTCTATTTAATTCTTTTCTCTTGTTCCTTATTAAAGTCAAATATGTGTAAGATCTTCTATTGAACTAATATTTTCTAAAATTTCAAATTAAGTTCAGCCTAAATTTGACAAAATCCTATTATTCCAATGAAGTTAATGAAATTATACTGGGTTTGTGTGAATGACCTGTCTTTGGGTGTTATCTTCTGTTTCTTTTCTTATTAAATATTATTTTGTAATCACTGTTAATTCAATCAAAATTTGTCTGTATTAAAGTTGTCCAGCTTTCTACAGTTTGAACTGAAGTTTGCCTAAGGTATTAGAGTTTGAATTTTCCTTTTAGATGAATATTTTAACAATACATTTTTCCACTACATTAGAATTAGCTACTACTGGAAATCCAAGACACTATGTAATTATCTGCAATTTATAAAAAAACCCTCAACATTTTTAGAAATTTCTTGGGTAATGACATAGTGCAAAACTTTCCACATACATTTTGCAAAGAGCTTCTAAAATTTATCAGCAAAATCTCCCTGAATAAAACACAAAGAATATAACACATTAATAATAACAATGAATATTGTTTTGACAGTTGGTTTTACATGAACAATAAAACACAGAACAAGAATATAATATTATGGAGCACCTGCATTTTGCAGAATGCACACACTCTGGAATGTTGCCTGCCAATGTAATAAAATTTACTATGAAATATATGAATAGAACTTTCTAGGTCAATTCACAGAGAGTATTGAATGCAAAAACTACACAAAAATGCTATTAAGAACGTGACAATAAATATAAGTAAGTATGCCACCCTGACAGTTTTGGCTAGCTGGACCTAACATTGTTTCTCTTTTCATAGAATCATAGAACGTTTTGGGCTGGAAGGGACCTTTAAAGGTCATCTAGTTCGACTCCACCTGCAGTGAGCAGGGACACCTTCAACCAGATTAGGTTGCTAAGAGACTCATCCAACCTGACCTTGAATGTTTCCAGGATGGGGCATCTACCCCCTCTCTGGGCAACTTCTTCCAGGGTTTCACCACTCACATTTACAAATATGTTGCTTTTTATCAGCAGTGTAGAAGACTAACTTAAGCATTCTCAGACTAGGTTGGTCAATGTTTCTCTTATTTATACTTGGACTATGTGCAAAAATAAATATGTAATGCTTAGTAAAAAGTGGAACCTGATGCATGTAGTCCATGATTTGGTTTTATTACAGTGCAGAAACTGATTGAAACAAATATTTGCCTTGATGTGATAGTAGGTCAAACCTACCCCTACTGCCTCTAAATTGTGATTATCCTAATCTGTAGAAGGTAGAGAAGCATAAATATGTTTGTAAGAAAACTCCAGGATCATGTTATTCCCACTATGTTGGCAAGATTTTAATGCTAGTTAGTGTACAGTTCAATGATTTTTTTTGCCATTAATGAAATACTAATAATTTAAATCAAACATTTAAATGTCATTTTATGGATCCATGTATTTTTTGTTGTTTTTAGTCTCTCATTGTAATTATTATTGATTTCCATTTAAATAATATATAATGAGATTTTAATTTGGCATCCTATAATATCTACGTTGAATTTCTTATGCTATATTTTTGCTCAGGTCTTTTATTCTTTTGAAATTTTTATAATAATGAATAGATAGTAAAATATCACATCAGTGCAAATCCTTAATGTTCCAAGTCCTCCAATAAAATGAATATTTCAGTTTTGACCTCATATATGAATCACAGATTCTTGCAGGACCTTTACAAGCTACAGTTACAGTAATTGTGATGTAGGAATTTTATGGACCATTCTAGAATGTTTTCTGTGACACTAAATGGTCTGTTTTGAATGAAAGCTTTGTTATTGTCATATTGTATAGCCTTTCTCAAACCATCTCTGCAATATCCTGGAGATTGGTTATTCATGTTTGCAGTATTTTGAATTGAATCTCTTGTTTTAGCAATTTATTTTCCTTCCACTGGAAAAAGGCACTTGATAACTATACATATCACACTTAACTTCTTGGAAGACTTTATATTACTTCATATTTCCATTGCATATCTGGGAATTTTCAGAAAGAAATAGAAATGCCCCAAATTAGTTCCAGTCCTTTTCCCTTCCTTCCTTGGATTAAAATGAGTCAGTGCAACCAACAACTTTGGTTCAAAAGAATTGTTGGTTTACAGTTCAGCAAAATCCATTTTTACTTTTTACCATTATTCAACATGTTTTGCAATTTACTGAGAAAAGAATGGAAAAAGCATGTCCTGAGTTAGTCAGAGGGCACAACTGTTTTGAATGACTCACAGATATGTCACCTGTAATTGCCCATTTCAGGTGAATACACAAATAAAAAGGGCCTGATCATAGCCAGAATTCATAGTAACTAGATCCTGGTAAGAAATGAAGAACATTTTTCCTCATCTTTATATTTCTTAATGAAAGAGCGTGCTCTTGAATCTAAGCAATGAACTCCCCCAAATCCCTTTCACTCTTCCACAGATACTGGATATTAAATGAATGCATCATTCCATGGAAGTGTGGAATTTTCTCATACTATAAGTAAAGGAGCTCATTTAATGACTTCGTTTTGTAGTACAACATGTGTTTTACTTTAGTTTGCATACCTGTAGCCTAGACAGAGCACCAAATATAGATGATGGTATCTTTGGGGAGACATTTAGTAGTTATACATATATAAGCACTTGCCTTATTTTTGAAGAATAATACAGACAGCAACATGAAGATGCAGTACAAGAAGGATACAGACAGGTTGGAAAAAGTCCAGAGAAGGGCCACAAAGATGCTCAGAGGGCTGGAGCACCTCTCCTATGATGAAAGGCTGCAAGAATTGGGCTTGTTCAGCCTGGAGAAGAGGAGGCTTCAGGGAGACCTTATTGCAGCCTTCCAGTATCTGAAGGGGCCTACAAGGAAACTGGGAGGGGACTTTTTAGGAGGGCCTGTAGCAACAGGACAAGGGGTAATGGGTTTAAATTGAAAGTGGGGAGGTTTAGATTAGAGATCAGGAAGAAGTTCTTCACAGAGAGGATGGTGAGGCACTGGAACAGGTTGCCCAGAGAAGCTGTGCATGCCCCATCCCTGGATGTCTTCAAGGCCAGGCTGGATGAGGCTTTGAGCAACTTGGTCTAGTGGAAGGTGTCCCTGCCCATGGCAGGGGGGGTGGAACTGGATGATCTCTAAGGTCCCTTTCAACCCAAACCGTTCTGTGATTCTATGATTGTACAAGAAGAATCCTTACCCTAAAAAGTAACTCATACACTGAAAGTAAAAAGCTATTCTAAAAAGCATTTGAAAAGCTAGTTTCCGTTTAAAGTCCAACTACCTGTAGAATGAATTTTCATCATATATTATAAGATAGTTTGCATTAAACAGTAATTATAGCACTAAAATGCCTTGACTTTTTCTCTACTGTCATTTTGGTGGAATGACTTGGACCTACTATATACCAAACTTATCTAAAAACATCTACAGGAGGAGGTTACTCTGCATACAAGTCTTTACAATCTATACAGCATATTTTATGCTGATTGAATATATTAACATATCAAGGAGAATTCATAATTTGAATTGATAATCTGCAGGGTTTCTATCATGCACATATTTTTATTTAACTCTTCAATAAAAATCACAAACACAAATTAACCAAAGAAATGTAACAAAGAACAAAATTTGGGATTTAGGTGAAATACGTACAGAGAAAGGAGAGGGTCCTACAGATCTTCTGAAAGTTTATTTGCCAGACAAATTCCGACCTTTAATTTTATTTTTTTTTAATAGGAATGATGACACTTCTTTAAATATTGTGGAATTACGGATGCAGCTGCAATGAGGAAGAACAGATGATCAAATCTTGTGGCAGCTGTGCACTTCAGATAATATACTACAGAGATGGATGAATTAGCTCAGAATCATCAGTCTAGAGAGAAAAATATGTGCTCACCCAGGGGACACTTATGTCATAAGCTTTCGTAAAACAGGAAAGAGTCTAGACAGATAGTTAAATGAAAGGCTCTCCTTTCAGAAAATTAACATGAAGATGTTATGAGAAAATAAAGGCATCTGATACATTTCATGTAAATCTGGTTCATATCATGTTATTAACAATATTGGTGTCCTATATGTTGTGCAGAGATTATCATCCCTTTGCTATGCATAAAATTCTGAGGGTGCGTATCAATCACCCAGGAAATTAATATTGTCCAGTGCTATATGAAATGCAAATACTTAAGATTAACTACTCTTTTTCAACACTTGCATTTTCAAAGCAATACACATGATAACATTAACAATCCTGAAGCTTGCATTCCTTAAGACCCTAGAAGAAAGAGATATTAAATCTTCCATGTTTTAAAACTAATCAAACAAAACCAGGGAACACCAGGGATGCCATCTTCATTTTCTGGAAAAATCTGTCTTGCAGAAGTTGCATCAGACTCATTCCTCAAGGGAAGTCATAGAAATTATAGTACACTTGACCTGTTGATTTTTCAGGCAAAGGGTAAACACACCCCATAGGCAAATGGACTTGATCTAGTCTGACATTTCTTCCAGGAGGATCTTAAAGCATGAGTTCAGTCACGAATAAAACTAAAGCTAACCTGTCGTGGATTGACTACATGGATTAACTGCAGCTGTCATGGATTAACTGCAGCTGGAGCTGGTCAGTATGATGTAGTTGCTTAACAAAACTGCTGACTCATGAAAACATAGCTTTTCATGAGGTTAGGGTTAATGATATTTTTGGGGAGTTTCTCTCAGTGTTGGGACAGAATATCTAATTTGATATAGGAAGGCAGACTATGTCAATGCATTCTGTTCTTAGGTGTCATTTTTATTTCTAAGCCTGTGCTTTTACTGTGTCTGTTTGGAAGTCTGATTTTTTTTCCTTTCACATATCCTAGCTGAGAAAACTTGAGGTGTAGTTCAGTCTGAGACAGGTTTTAAACCTCTTTTGCTAAATGCATTCACATTTACATAAATAATTCCATTCATACAACCAGAATTACTTCCGTATTATCTCTTGCTTACATCACTCTCATAAGAGAAGGATTTGACTTCAGTTTTACTAGTCAAGCTTTTGCCCCACCCTGCCACGCCCTCCACTGCCCAAGAAAAGCTCTCCCAAAAACCTTGACTCAAAGACCTTTGCAGAACGTTTAAGTTCTATAATGACTGAGGTATTTTCACATTATTGAAAAAAGGTTTGTGTCTTTCATGCCAGGGCTCAATGGGAGGAAAAGAAATCCTGTAAAGCTTTCTGAGGAGAGAATTGTTCATGGCTGACCTATAACCAAGATTTTCGCAAAATCCATCTTGCTTGAGATCTTTTATTTGGTATTGTAGTTAATATTATCAAAATAAAATTGCTCTCTTAACAGGTAACAGAATTGCTTAATGCCACATTCTTTTAACTGCATCATGATTTATTCAATTGATTTAATAATTTATGTTAAGCCTCTTATTCTGTCCAGAGCATATATGGGTTTATATTGTAATTAAAATTACAGAAAAAAAAAGTTAGATATCATATTTTTTGGTATAATATCAGGAAATAGATGTCAAGAAAACTCTCAATTTCTCATCTGAATATAGTTATGTGGCTTGGTCAAGAGATAACTTCAAGATTACAGTTTTGTCTGGAATCATAAGACATTAAAACTGCTGTCAAACACTTCTCACTGACACCTCAAGGTATACAGCCTCTGTTGCCTATAAGGATAAATTTTTACTTCAAATGCAATAAATAATTAATATTTTAGAGCTAGAAAAAACCCTCAGGGAAGAATATTTAACACCATTATGAAAAGGAACATTTAGTTTGTCCGTTATTTTTCCCTGCATGGATGGTAGAAGAGAAACATAAATTTAATACTCTCCATGTAATATTGCTTCCTACTAAAATTTTAAATAAAAAAAATCTAGCTTGGCTATTAGGCAGTTGAGGACTTAAAAGTTAATAGCAGCATGAGGTAATTTATTGTGACCCAATCTGCATTACGTCCATATCTGTTATATTTTCCTGTCATCAACATTTGGTGCTTTGCATAACTGTCATAAAAAGACATAATTCTAATAATTTTAAAGTTTTTACTAGAAATATGTGATACAGGCTGTTAACACTATTTCAAGTATGCAAATTTCATTGAAAACAATTTCTTATCCTACTGGCTAAGTAGAATAAAATCAACACTTCAATTACGTTTGAAATTTAATGTTCAAATGATTGGAAAATTTCTGATTGAACATAACCAGAAAATAAAGATTCAGTAGCATATTTTCAGAAAACTATTTGTTTCAACCAATTTTTACAGTCTAGTATCCTAATGCTACTGCTGAGGAACTTGGGTTCTCAGTATCCATAGTTATTAGACAACTTTTGTAATAGTTTCTTGTGGTTCAATGAAGTATGTGTAGTGATTCAGTGTTGTCTGGTTGTCAAGTTTAGTCTACCTGAATTAAAATGAATGCTTAGAAGACTTTGGAATCTCAGTCCTTGTTGAGAAATTGCTGCATCTACTGGCCAGGCGTCTGAAAGCCTAGCAATACTAATATTTCTCTAAGATGGAAATTGTACTTAGTTCTATTCTATCTGTGAATGCAAGGTGGTTATGCTATTATACTGAGGCACCTTATTATTTTGCAGAGTAGGAATGGATTAATTTTGAATTACATCAAAATGAATATCTTAAAATCAATTCAGCAAATTAAAATATTTTGTTTCAGGTTTCTTTACTATTTTCTTTTGGGTTTTTTTCTTGCTAGGAGTTAAATATTTTCTATAGAATATTTCAACTGTAGAAAATTCCCACGTAATTCTGATATCATAGAAAATATAAACAAGTTGCAAACTCAAAAAAACTCTAAACTTTTACTGTTTTTTGGTTGTGGGGTTTTTTTCCATGGGGGTGAGTGGAGGGTGAGGGAAGGGTGGTGTCTGTGTATGTTTTCTTAGTATGACAGAGTTATTTTCAGGATAACATTGTAGTGGTGTCAATCTTCCAAACTTGGGTTTGTACATAGAGGCAGTCTTGGAGCAGTGAGATCTGTGGCAGTGATAAGAGAAATTTTACTTTTTTTAACTTTGTAGCATATAATCCCTTGATAGGGAATTTTTACTGTAGGCAAGTGCACTAATCGTATCATTTTATATGCCTATAGTTGAAGTGATGAGTATGGACAATTCACCAAAGTGCAGTAATTCATAGAACTTTCTGAGCTCTCAGTGAGCCAACTGACAGCTCGGTAGCAGCATTAGCACAACCTTATATCCGGGCTCTTTCTGTTGTGAGTTGAAGTAAATAAACCCAGGTGGACCCCTGTATTACCATATTGCTGAAATCTATTCAGACTAGACATGGATACCTTTATCTAGTCCGACATGGAGTCACATAGGTATACACATCACTATGTACTGATAAACTTGGAAATACCAAAAATGTTAAACTGTGTGTTTACTTGGTGAGATAGGTTTTCTGTTATGATAATATTTGTAGAACCTGAGACTTTGAAGCAGGATGCAGGTAGCTAAAAACATCACAGACCAACCTCAACAGAAGTTAGCTAGAGACTTAACTAAGGAAAAACGCTACTGTCTCTGACGGCTATAGTTAAGTTTATGGATGAGCATCCGGGCTGATCTTGTTCTGAAATATGGAGATAAAACAGGAGTAGCAAAGTCAAGACAGTACTTTCTTAAGGACGAAGTGTTAGCCAAGACAATCATTAGGGAACACAACTTGGCTTAATTTACCACAACAGAATAAAAATATTTCAAGGGAGACAGAGATCTACTTTTGTTTTAAAATTGCAGTAAACTACCTTGCCTTGGCTTAAAAATAAAGGGTACTTAGTCATTAGGCAGGATTTCTGATCACAGCTCATAAATGTTCATATGAAGAAGCACATATGTCCAGGCTTAATGAAGTCTGAGGGTATTTCAAATCCTGGTGAAGGCAGAATTTGGTAAACAAAAACATATTCAAAGCATGAGATGAATATGTGGTATTATTATAAAAATGTCAAAGGTAAAAGACATATCCTAAATGGTGTCCACAGAGGTACAATAAAGAAATCAGAAATATGAGATATATGTTGTGTCTTATGCTTAATTTTTTTATGCACTAGCTTATTTTAGGTCTGTATCAGTGTATACTGTTCTGTTCGATTTATTGGTTAAAATTATATTACCTGAGAGGTTTGGTTTGGCTTGGTTTGGTTTGGTTGGTTTGGTTTGGGTTTTTTTGGCCTGGGGTTTGGTCTTTTTCCCCGCAGCTCTCAGGATCAGCCTTTTATTAAAGTTGGAATTTAGTGACAATATAGATTGAAATTTAATTACAACTCATGTAATTTTCATGGAACTAAGGTTGATTACTCAAATTGCCCAGTAAGTAGAGGGAAGTAAAACATCTGTTATTTGTTTGAATTAATATGCATCTATCAGATAACACTTCCTGTATATTATCTTTTTCTGAATCCAATCTTATTTGTAGTTTTGGGAGAAACACTGTAAGGGGGAGGGGCTAACTAGATGATATTGTGGTACACCAATTAAGATAAAAAATATAGCTATATTTTGTAAATAAAACCTTGTGGAGTTTAGCTGTGAATAGAGACCAATGTAAATTCTGAAAAGAATGTTTATACTTGCACTCTGTTTGTTACTATTCACTAGACAACAGATCTGAGAATCGGGCTGATGCAATGCAATTCAGCATGTAAACTTTTTTCCAAGCTATTTTCAAGAATGTGTTTAAATACTGATGTGCCAACTGAGTGAAAAATTTACACAAAGTGTGGATAATTAGTATCTCTATACATGTGTTCTGATTGTATTAGAATATAGCTTATAGCATGTGTGAACAAAATTGAAGAACCTTCCTAAATATGTTTGCATTTAAAGTCTAAACTCTACTGCAGTCAAATACTACTTAATAATGGAGGTTTTCTTGTTTTCTGCCTTCTTGTATTGATTTTTAACTGAGTTATCCACCTTTAAGAAGGAACTCAGTCTCATTTCTCTTTAAGAAAGTTATTCATAAAATAGAAGGAAAAAAGCCAATGAATGGGAGTATGGACTGGGATTGTGCTTTCTTTGATGTAAAATGTAAAAAAAACCCAAAACTCTTTTCCTGTTGATACTCCAACAGAAAAGAACTAATCTAAATTAGGGGAAAAGTGAGATGATTCTGGGATTGGTCTAATTAAAGAAGGACTTAAGAGAAGAAGATAACAAAACTGATACCAGTTATGCCTTCAAGATATGCTTGCTTTGTGAAACAAAACTAAAAGCATATAACAACTCAATCAGAATTAAGTAAACCTTAAAAAATCCAGAGACTAATATATCAAAGAAATAACAATACAAACAGCTGCTACAGCCCACTTTGTCTTCAAAACCCTTATAAGTTTACTAGAGTGGTTACAGAAACACCATGCCACCTATAATCATAGCTGACCATAAACAATTTTTGCTTGGGTCAGGCACAATGTCTCCAGAAAAGCTCCCTCTCTATTAATATTAAAAGAAGAAGAGACGGCTGTGACTGTTCAGTCTAAACTACCATAGAAATCAGAAACAGCATTATATGGGAAGAGACAGTTGAGTGAATGACTTGTTGTAAATTATGTATAAGATTAAGTTAGTCCTTTATTCTCCTTGTGGCCTCTCCATAAATAGATTGTGATTTCCTCACATTTATTTTCATTAGATTTCACCCCGTAAATATTATTAAGAAGTCTTATTTGATATATTTACACAGATTATTTCAAATACAGTGTTGTTTCTATATTCTCTTTGTGACTCAAAGAGATTGTATTACTTTCATAGTTGCTGTCTTCATTTCAGGAATCACAACTGGTAGGTGATATAGCTCTCTACACAAGTCTGTCAAATTTCGCTTCCCTAAAAAGAAAGTTGAGTGGAAATACATTTCCTTTTTTAGTGAACTTACGTCTACTGACTATAACCTTGTTTTTCTTAGTTACTCAGAGTAAAAAACCCACAAATGGTTTGGAGACCCATGTATCATAGAATTAGAGTCATTGGTTTTTTCCCCTTACTGTCTATGTTTGGTGGTCCTGCATGGCTGGCCTCCATATTTATCCAGGTTCCCACTTCCTCCCTAGTGAGAAGATAAATATTTTAAAACAAGAGGCCTTGAAAGTCTCAGTACCAAGTGTTCTTAAAGAGCTGGCTAAGATTATATATGGTAGGTCATGCTCATTCTTCTATAGTTCTGGGTGACTCTAAATACTGCTGGACACATATATGGCTTATTCTTAAGAAGAAAGATGGCTTGGACTAATATAAGTCCCAACGAACAAATTAAAAAAGGTGATAGAATATTCAAGTACTAAAAATTTACATTATAGTGCCATAAGAAACCAGTCCAGCTTTATTTGTTTGTTCTTTGTGTTTTGTTTTCCTGGGGACGGCAGAATGGACTTTTTTATTTTTAATGATAAATAAAATTTGTCAAAGAGGTCTGATTTCTTAGATTACATGTTTTGGTGAATAGAGGTAAATATCTAGATGTATCATGTTCACAGACTGATGAGGGATCAGCTTTACTATTGCATTGCATTTAAAAAGATCAACATCCTTAATCGTCAGTAAGACATGCCCGCAGTCAGTTAAGGATGGCTTGCTGACTGATCTCAGACAGTTGTTGGTGAAGCGTTTTCATTGATCTTATAATTGTATCCATGGAGATTATACTAGGCTAATATTAAAATTTTCAACAGTAATTGGTGTGAATATAACAACACGAGTTAATAAAGGTGAGAAAAAAAAAAGAAATGGGCAGAACAGTATTGTGCATCTATACACAACAGTGTAGGTGGAAGAGAAACATGGTAGTTAGTGATGTACAGACAGAGACAAAACAACCACATAGTCTTGAATAGCCTAATGAGGTTAGTCCAAGCCTATAAGTATTTGAATTTAAAAAAAAAAAAAAAATCAGATGTGAAACCAGAAATGCAGACCATGCCAAACAACCTTGGACTACTCCCTAGAAAATTAGGACTTGAAGGTTTTACAGGATTAATAGTTTATCTTGAGCTCCTAATGTTACGGAAAAATGATGTTGTGAGGCTTACCTGTGTCAACAGAAATACCTCTCATAAGAGGAAGAGGACTGACATTTCTCTCTGCTTATGGTACAGGGAAATTAATTTTGAAACATAATTTTGAAATGAAGTTTTTTTAAGTAAGTTATTCTCTAGTCCTCAAATAGCAGATTCAGCATGAAGGATTTGATTCATGCTGTTGTCTGAAGAGAGATCAAGAATCGACTTTGTGAGCCTTTCCATCTTCTGGCGAAAGTCACACCAAAATCAAGAGGTACAAAGTAAAGATAAGAATGGATATAAGCAAAATAAATGTGAGCAGAACTGATATGCAATATTGCATGCAAAATAATAGGAGTTAAGGGAAAGATTTCCATCGATTTCAATGTCTTCTGAAACTGTTCCTTAGAGACATAAATAAATAACTGCATATCCTGAATATAATTAAGTCATATTTTCATTTATTTGAACCGGAGCGTTTTTTGGTCCAAATTGAAAAATCTTGTTCAGGATCAACATTTACTTTGCTTTGCATTATTTAGAGAGCTGTGAGGGAAGAGAGGTGTTCACTGGGTAGCAGTGATGAATATATTTAGTTGCAACAGTTACTCTGAGGTTTAATGATGCTTATAAAATAATAAACAATGTCAACATCATTTGCCACTCTTTAAATAATTAATTGCTTAATAGCATTTTGAAGGGAAGCCAGCTCCCATAGAGATCAGCATGAGAGCAAAGTGGGTCTTTGATTGCATTTTACTGTTGACAAGTAATAGTGAGGGGCATATTCCAAAGACTTACATGTTCATTTCAACGCAGAGATGTATGAAATGGCTAAAGTAAACTAAAAAGCTGTTTTGAAAATCTCATTTTATCTGTTACATTATTCCATCTTCTTTAGTTTCAGCAGTTCTTGGTCTTTGCTAAACTTAAGTCTAGTTATTTTTAATAAAATTCTTCAATTCAGATGGTTCAACTATACCTTCTCTACTTTGATGATTTCAGTGGGGTTTTTTTCAAGAAAAAAGAAGGTGTACAGAAAGAAAAGAGATACAAGAGGAATAGGCAGTAAAATTTTAACAGTAGTAGAGATACTTATTTTCATCTTATTTCTTAAGTAGTACTGACTTTTGTTTGCTTGTTTAAAGTCATGTCACTCAATTTAAGACACTTTCAGGAGAAATGAATATTTCCGTTAATTCAGTGTAAAGCAGTCATCAGATTGTACAGAGAGAATTCATTCAGTACATCTTTTTTTCCCTCTCATTTTTCTTCTTTTCACATGACACAATTTTTCCAATACATTAACCTTCTGTATCAGACATAACACCTTATTCCTGAAAATTCTCTTCTTAGCAGATCTTTTATATCCTCATAACTCAATGTTATTCTTCATGAAAGAGTGGAAGATTATGAACCTGCATTTATTAAGTTTTGCAATAGGCATCTGGAATATCATTAAAATGAAACTCCACAGAAGAGGTCTATTTTCTCAAAGAGTATATAATTTTATAATGTAATGCATGTCAGATAAAAAAGGGAAACAAAAACAAAACCAAAAAACAGTTTCGGATTTTTTCCATCAAGTATTATTAATTAAACAAGTTTGAAAACCAATGATAAAAATACTGAACTGCTATTATTTTCTAATATTTTTCAGCTATTACTTTTTCAATGCTATTTGTGAAAGAATTTCCCCTGCATCAGTTGAGGCAAACCCTGCATTTCCATGTGCAGAGGGTTGTCCTCTCTCAGGAGACATTCAGACAGAAGCTTAGAGGTTATAAATGTTCGTATAAATATGCTCTGAGTAATCTTATGGTTTAATTTCCTTAATTTGCATTTCTACTCTTACTTCATTAAACTGACATTATTGGTGGCAACACGTTATGCTATGATGTCTAGAGATTTGTATTTGAAATCAGTCATGAGCTTCCTCTTCCAAAACACAGTAAAAGCCAAACAGAACTGGGAAGTGACCCAAGGGTACCAGTGAAGTGAAGGAGGAAAAAGTTTCATGTGTTGTCTCTAGTAGTGGACCTTGAAGGCACTGCCTCTTAAGTCTGTAGTGAGGGGAAATAGTCATTACGAACAGCTCTATGTATGGATAGGATGATTCTGGGGAAACCTACAGGCTTTGAACAGTCATAAAGAATTGCTTTTCTCATTAGAAATAGATTTGAAAATCCAGAAACGATCCATTGCTAGATAATACCAGGATACTGCAAGTAAAGTAAAATTTTTAGAAGCTACATGACTTTATACATTAGTATAGTAATACACAGATTCTGGACTCTAATCTGAAGTAGAATTTTTCTGCATCTCATTAAAAATTTCAAAGTTTTACTTCCTTTCTTTTCCCCCTTCCCATGAAATTTCTTTCATGATTTTGTAATGAACTTTGACATACAGTGAGAACAGAACAGATGTAAATTTATTGCTGGCTGAAGATTTGCTGCTTATTTTTCAACAAGGGTGGTTTTTTTTTTTTTCTTCCAAGGACTATAGTTTGTAAAGTAAGAATGGAAATAAAAAGAAATAAACCAGAAATTATTAAAACTGAAAACTGTAAATGTTGAAAGAAATAGCTGTAAAGACATTAAGCAGTTGATAGAATCCAAGTTTTGCGCGGTTTATTTTGAAAATTATTTATCTGGAAAATATGACAAATATTCAGGCAACATTGGAAAGCCTTTCATGATGTGTTGGAGAGTTTTTATCTACCTTACTTTTTTGTATGAAAAGTGAGATCCAGTATATTTGCAGATGTACGATCAAAAGAGACCTATGCATGAGATCAAAAGTATTATGTTTCGGGAGTTCATTAGGAACGAATAACCTAATTGAAAACTAATTACAAAATAACCAAATGTTGCTAAGAAATGCTCACTATTTTGCAAAGTGATTAATGAAACCATAACATGTATGCAATTGAAAAATAAACAAACAAATAAACCACAAAGCAAACAAACAACAAACCCCCAACAATAAACCTCCACAAACGGAATTGTATGTTGAAGCTTCAAAATGGTACTTTCAGTGTCCCTAATTCAATGAGCAGTTTCCAGGAAGAGAAAAGGGAATTTATTTTTCTGTGAACTGGACACTGCATGCATTCCTGAAAGATAAATTTCTATTCACTTCTCAGCTAATAGTTACTTAATTATTCATTCCTTTACAGTTCATAAAATCAAGACTATATGACCTGAGATGAATTCGGCTAGAGAATAAAATTTTCCAAAATAGATATGTGAAGCTAGGTGTCCAAGTGCATTTTTAGACACCTATATATGGATTTTGATACTTATAAGTACCAAGTGTCAAGTAGTACCAAGAAGTACCGACCAACTGCAAGAATTTACAAAACTGATTGAATTTCAGTATTTTGGAAAATATGGCTTACAAGTTGCATGTCTAAATTTAGTTCTGGAGCTTTTTTTAAGTCAGAGATTAAAAAAAATAAAGTTATTGCACAGATATGTGTTTCATGCCCAATTTTCACAGACTATTTTGTCTCAGCTTTTAGTTCTCCTTGCCAATATTGTTTTAAAAAGAATCTTTATTCTTTTATTTTTTGTTATCCTTATGGCTTGAAAATATCCAAAAGGAAAGTAAAAAATACAGTTATCTTCCAAAGTGAGAATGTCCAGTCAATTGCAATACAATTCTGCAGTCATATTTCATCTTATCATCATACAATATATCATTGGCTTCATCTCCTAAGAACTAAGTACTTGCAGAAGGTGTTGTAGACTTTTTCCCCTTATGATATCAAAAGGACATAGCATATGGAAGAAAGTTTTTCAAACATAACTTAAGCATGAAAAGATGTATCTAGGTGTTTTAATAGAAGTTGGCTGCTTTACTTCAAATGTTAAGATTTTAATTTGATTTCTTCCCTGAAAAGTCAAGTGTGCCTAAACTGTGCGCAGAATTCATCTTGGAGTGTCTCCTAAAACACCAGGGCATTGGGCCACTGCCCATGATTTATTAATTATTATTCAAGTTGATTTTGTGAAAACAATCTAACATCAGCGGATTATGTTTCCAAACAAAATATTGATGAAAATTACAAGAATTTACATTGGAAAGTGCATTGGGAAATTAGAAGAGGTAAGGAAAGAGCTTCATATACTGATCTTTCAAATACAGAAGCCAGGAATACATAATTTCAAAACTGCTGAATGTAAACTGGGTGGAAGATATTCTTATTCTTATCAAGATATTGCCATCTACCTGTTGGATTGATAACACTGATAGATTTCTAGTACCCTAATATCACAGTTACTTCATTAGCTTACTATTGACTAGCACCAGGAAAGCTGCCAGAACTGGCATCAGTACTGAGCCTTCCTGGGCTGACACAGCAAGGACTGTCTGCACCTTTGTTCTGTAAATAATTCCAAATCCATATGTTTTAACACAGCTATATTAGTCTTGTGCTAATGGGAAAACCCTAAGGACCATCAAAGAGGAAGGAACGTGTCCTTATTAGAGAGCGACTTCTAGCTCTTAGAGATATGAGCGTCTATGTTTGTGACAGTGTGCTTTGCTGCTTTCAACCACAGATCAGAAAAGACAGCTACCTCTACCTTCATCATGTATTTAATATAAAGTTCATGGAAAAAGTGAGCAATCCAGAATACAATTAATTATCCCTAGGAAACATGAACACGTCTGGTAGTGTTTTAAGCTCCTCTGCATAGTTATGTGTTGGTTTTTGTCATTCATATGTTCATTCTGCTTTGCTATAATACGATGATACATACTAAAAGGGGAAATGTTCGTGTTCTTTTATTTTTTATATCATTTTGGTAAAGCCATAAACACTAAATGAATTATGTGTGTTTGTGAAACCGTGTTTGTGTGCTTGCATGTGTGTGTACTTTATCTGCAATTATAAAATTACTGCTGTGAAAACTTAATCCCACATAAACAGAAAATTGTTGGAAACTTGCATCTCAGGAAATAATAAAGCTAAAGGCTTAGGTCGTAATTAATGTTTTTAATATCCATTACTTAAACAGATATACTCTGGTCAGTTCAGTATAAAGTAGATATTTTCTGATTTTAAATAGAGGTTAGCATTCTCAGAAAGCTGGTTAATAAATATAACTTGAAGAAAAAAACTCATTTGAATGTCTCAGTATCTGTGTTCATATAGACTGTTAGTTATTTTAGACAAAATTTAGACAAAATTTAGAAAAATGTTCTATAGCTCTTAACACATTATAAGTAGAAAAAAAAAAAAAACCCTACACAATAAAACAAGAACATCCACTGAAAAAAGAAAAAAATAAAATATTTATGAATGACCAATCTGAATAAAGTTTCATAAACTTACAGTATGCAGTCAGAGTATCCTCAGTATTGTAGGTAACAATTACAGGGGAAAAAAAATAACAAACCAAACCAAAATAAACAAATAACTGAGAGTATTACAGAAATGCTGAAAAATATCTAAGTGCAAGAGCTAGACTTGCTTTGGTGCTGAATAAGAAGGCTACGATACAGTATAATGATTTTTAATAAATGTGGCAGGAAGGTACTGTAGTTGGTATAAAGTTCATATGCACTGTTCAGAGTAGGACTGAGTTCTTAGGGACTGTTAGTTATTATAGGCAAAATTCTTGTCAGTTTTCCATGTTATATAGAACTTAACATATTGGCAAACCAAAAAATAACACCCAGGAATAAAATTCTGTGAGAATTTTAACCGATAGAGCTTATCAAATTCTAAATGGTGTGGGGGGAAAACAGAAAAACCCAGTCCTTGGTTACAGTTTTTTGCTGTCAATCCTTGATACACAGGGAGGAAAAAAGCCCAGATCACCCAATACTCAAAAATAGCAATGCAAAGCTATTTTCTTTTTCATGGGGGGGAAGGGGGACAAATGCTCTTCCTCTGTCCTTTCTGCATGGACCAGTGCCTTCAAAGCACATTTTACAAGAGGACAGTGTGCTGCCATGTATATCCCTGATACTTAAATAAATAACATCAATTAACCTAGCATTTTTTTCAGTGAATGTGTGTGCCAAAGACCGCTTGGCACTAAATATATTTGTAGTGAACTGAAATAATTTGTTCTTTGCAAAATCCAAATCCTCTTAGCTTCAGAATGGATTCCATCTACCCTGGAATCTAAAAGAGAAGTTAACAATTTAAGTGTAGAAACAGGTGAAACTGCAAATGTATGAAGTGTCTTAAAGCAGAACTGTAATGAAACAAAGTAACAGCTAGGTTTCTGAAGAGTTGTTCATGGGAACCACCTGGAGTTGCACCAGATTTTAAGAACAATTTTGGTAAGTAGAACATGACAAATCCTTTTTTTTGTCTTTAGTGCTATGGGAGACAAAGAGATTTCTGCACAAAGACAGAGAAAATAACTCAGTAGGTAAATGTCAGTCATTGTAGTCACAGGTAGAGCTTATACAAAAGCAACTTAGATAAGGAAGCCAAGTAGTCCAGAGGAGATGGAAAAACCAGGAAACATGACGCAGAAATCTTCCCTTGTCTACTTGGCAGGACTGAAAAAAGAAACAAAATGGGTTGTAACAACAAAAATGTTTGCTGTTAGTTTTATTTCTTTTATATAAATAGCCTCTTTCAAATTACAAAAGAATCCTAGAACAGCATTTTCAAGGGGAATATAACACATCTTAAAAATCTGGACCAAAAGTAGGATTCAGGAAGATTACTCTCAACTGTGCAACTCCAAGAAGAAAGAGTTTCCAAAATCTCGCTGGCTTTTGTTTGTTCACTTGTTTGATTTTTAATGAATGGAGCCTTGTATATGGTTATATTAATAGATTTACTGAATAAAGGAATGCTTCATGTTTAGCCTTATTTATCAGATCTCCACCTATTGATAAGGAAGTGACAAAGAGTTACTTCTGCTGTGGTGAAAAATGAAAAAAAAGTTTGGATAAAATGACTGAGCACAGTAAGATCTAACTTTTTTTTCCCCTCCCCAACAGGAATGAAATAAGCCCACACAGGTTTGTAAGGAGGCATGATGCTCTGGATTGTTCTATAAGGAGAAATTAAATTGTCTAAATATATTGGAAATACAGGTTTCTTCACTCCTTCACCTCCTCAGGAAAGAAATTTACCAATTTCCAGATGATTTTTCATGTATTTAAAATTATGTTGTAATGGGCTGTTGTTTTGGCACACTGGCTTAGTTTATGAACATTGATTCAGGATCAGGTGACATTGTTGATTTAGCTCCTTCCTGAGAATCATCTGTTTTGCAAATTATTTCAATAAGGTACAAGAGACATTTACTGACTATTAGGTGTCAAAGCAGGGTGCCAGTTACATAACTCGATTTTAATACTTAATTAATATCTAACTGTGCTGGGTTCAGCCAGGA
>NW_010264871.1:30169-38995 GCF_000690775.1 Eurypyga helias | reverse complement strand
TCCCCGCTGTCCCGCCAACAGGCTGTTGGGGGTTTTCCCCCCTCTCTTAGGAGCAATTAATTACGTTCTGTCTGTTTCTGAAGCCGCCGTACACGTGCCGTAGCGCTTGAGCAGTCGCGACAGTCATTCCGGTCACGAGGAGTCGGTGAAGAGCGAGACCTCGCGGAACGGCAGACGCGCGCGGCCGGGCAGGACCGCTCGGATTAACCCTTTTCAGCAGAAAAAAAAAACCCAAACCACAAGTTTGTCAAAACCCAACCTGCCTGCAGGATCACTGGGATGAAATTGTGTACCAGGGCTCCTCGGTTCCAGGGCGTTTGCAGTGAAAGGAACAAGGAATAATTCTGACCAAATTACAGTATAACGATTTTTCTGAATGTTCTGAAAATAGGGCATTGAATAAGACTGGGAAGGAGGCAGAGGAATGGAGAATCACAGAACGGTTTGGGTTGGAAGGGACCTTAAAGTCCAGATAGTTCCAAACCCCCTGCCATGGGCAGGGACACCTTCCACTAGACCAGGTTGCTCAAAGCCTCATCCAGCCTGGCCTTGAACACATCCAGGGATGGGGCATCCACAGCTTCCCTGGGCAACCTGTTCCAGTGCCTCACCACCCTCTCCGGGAAGAACTTCTTCCTGATATCCAATCTAAACCTCCCACTTTCAATTTAAACCTGTTACCCCTTGTCCTGTCACTACAGACCCTTGTAAAAAGTCCTCTCCCAGTACCCTTGTAGCCCCTTCAGGTACTAGAAGGTGCAATACGGTCTCCCCGGAGCCTTCTCTTCTCCAGGCTGAACAACCCCAGTTCTCTCAGCCTGTCCCCATAGCAGAGGGGCTCCAGCCCTCTGAGGTGCTCCAGCAAGGTTTGCTTGTTTAGAAATGAAATTGTTGTTGGGGTCGGTGTATTAATAGTAAAATGCACACTATTCTGTCATTGTCACATCTGCAATAGCTTTGGAGAAGATTCCTTCACCCACGGAAATCACCTTCAAATACAGAGGTCTCTGTGCCAGCTAAGGTTAAAATTGTCTGTTATTTCTCCTCCCAAGGTTCCGCTTCTCACTGCTTGCAAGTGCCAAATGGGAATGATTATGACTGAAGTTTTCCGTGTTGGATGTTTACGCAAGGCTGAATGTTTCAGGGAGTTCCCGGTGTGTCTTTTCCTGAGAATGAGACTCAGGAAACGCAAGCTGGTTTGGGACACCAACTCTCACAGCAATTCATTGAGAAAGTCTTACTCCTCCGTGGCCTGAAGTATTTTGAAAGGTTGAACACTCTCTGTTTTGCTGGATTGCCCATAACTAAGGTACACCACATTTTAGGATGAAGAAAAAGCTTTGTTTGCCCTTTCTACAAAGCCTAGACCTGTGACTTCCCAACACAAATGTTTGTTTATCCATACAGGCATCTATAAGGGGAAGCAATTTCGACTCTTCAGTGCTGCCATTGTTTTTCTTAGCCCTGCTCTTCCCTAAAACGAACAGCACAGCATAGACCCCCTTTAGCCCAACTCCCAGAGCCCTGATTAACCGAAGATCAGCCATTCTGCGTCGAGGCCTTCAAGGTCCGAGAGGTTTTTGGCTACAGGTGTTGGTGCTGTCTCATGAAAGATGGGAGAAGTTCGGGGACAGACGAGAAGCTCTGCGTAACAGCCCAACTGCTACAGGCTCCTGGACGTTTGCACGTGTGTTACTCTGCGTATTGTGCAAAGCATGACGTTTTGAACTAACAAATAATCGGCTAAATAGTATTCCAGGTGCAACGTTCACCTGTTTATTTGTGCATGAACGCTCCTGACAAACTCCGTGAGAGTGGCTGTCGGACCCTTGGACGGAGGGCGAGTCGTGACTGGCTCAGTCAGAAGAGAGCTCCAGCCTTCCGGCACAGCCCTGATCGTACCTGGAGCTGTTCCTGAGCAACGGCCGGCAGCGGCACCCCAGCACACCACCAGCCCAGTCCGAGCAGCACTTAAGGGGTGTCTCCCTTCATCTCAGCATTCCCTCTGCTTTGTGCATCTGAGGAGAGCAGTAACAATAAGTGGAAATGGCCACTGTGAACGCAGCAGCGCCGACCCATTTCTGATCTTATGAATGACACGGATTCCTTCTCTGCCGCTTCTTTAACCGGTTCAAACATGAAGTCAAGCACCAGTGTCCATGGCAAGTTACCATTTCAGCAAAGAGGTTAAGCTGCTCCTCATGTTGCTGTTTTCCAGTGCTATTTACTTAATTCTGGGAATTCTCTCAATATGAGGAAGACACCAGCAGTACTCACATTCCTATGGAAAAGCTTTGTGAAAATATTTGCTGAGAGATTGCCCTTTAACCCTGGTTCTTTTGCTACGTTGGCGATTGCCTAAGTCAAAACTGCTCTTCATTCTCATCACTGGCAAAGAGACTGTGGAGAGAACCTTCACGAGGATCATCCCCCGGTGCTGCTTTTTTCTTACTCCTGTGCAGGTCAGCACAACTCCCCACAGAACATTACGAGGCAGTATTAATAACTAAGATGCCTGTGAGCACTCCATGGATCCTACTCACCTGCAACAAACCCGAGCAGTATGGAAGCCCGTGTGTTAGACAGGGATGCAGAGAGAGAAGAGTTGGTTTGTCACTAAATGAGATATTCCACATTACTTCTGATTATTCATAAACCTAGGTTAGTAATTTCTTTGGAAGAGCTGGTTTTGCATACAAACCGCTCTGCAATCACTTTTATGTATCAGTCATATTAAAAAAAGGGCACTTCCCCATTTATGGTATATACTTTTTCAGCTTGTTTTTTCTCAGCTTGATTGAACTCCGTACTCTTGAAATCAGTATAATCAGGGATGATTCCCATTTCTCAACTTCAGCAAACAACTATTGGAACCATTCACTAGGCTTACTTTCAGGGAGGAACCTAAATCACCTGTCAAGGACATATAAAGCCATTAAAAAACAAATGGTGAAACCAAGTGATGGGCATAACTTGATCAGAAAATGTAAGATTAGTAAAATATGCATAGACAATTGAGTAACTTGTACTAATTAGAGATTTAAGGGAAGTGAAAAATAAATAGGTTCTTGAGAAGGGATAAGGGGACAAATCACAAAGAATCGGGCTATAAATCGGTGCAATTCTCATTTTCCTTGCACTGCCTGCCCACTCCAGTTCCTGCGTGAGGAAGTTACAGTCAGTTTTCACATCCACCGAACACCAAGAGGTTACAAGTTACATCGTTTTGTCATTCTTACAGTCACCTACCCGCTTTACTGACGAACCATCCTACAGTATCTGCAGCTGGTTTTGCCACTACTGAACACTGCCCCAGCCAGGTTATACAAATAAAGGCAAAAAAGAATCAGATTCTTCCTGCAACTGAAACGCAGAACATGTCATATTTTTAATGCACATAGTCACACTTTACCCAAACCCTGGTTTACACCTGCAAACACAAACAGGGAAAAGACACATGATACTTGCCAGCCTAAACTGTGGGATGTCCGTGGAACGCTGAAGCGCCAGCCCAGCTCCTACAAGGGTGCATGTACCAAACTGAGAGTTGGTGATAGGAATTCATTAAATTTCATAAAGGTGTAAAGATTAAATAATGCATATTTGACTTTATTCTTGCATATTAATTGCAGACAATAAATAAGTTTTAAAAAAACCCAACCAACATATATTGTATTAAATCCACATACTCTGGGCACACAAACTCCTTCCTATGAGTACACACTTGCCCTCCTGTTACCAAAATGCACACTCCCCCGGTACAGAATCTCATACAAAATTATTAGGTTACCAGTACATAGATGTGTTTAATCTTCCTTCAGGAGAGATTAACAATGCAGACGCTGCTTGACTGCACATATGAGAGTTTTTCCTCATAGAATAAACTCGTCCTCTTGCCAACACTTTTTTTTTTTTAATCTTTGAGTTTAATTTCTCTCCTACGACTCTGTTGCGGGACTCAGACAAGTATCTTTAAGATGTCTGTAAAGGGCATAGGATGAATCCAAACTCTCCTTTCCGCAGCCACAGATGCCATTTTGGCACCATGGCTTCATGGCGCACATGACCTCACCTGTTTATGAGCTCTCGCAAAAGGCCCTCACAGGCCCGGCGTGTGGCTGGGCCCAATGCTGCGGAGGCTTCCTAAGTGACTGCACCTAAGGAGCTGGTAAAAGTAAGCTGTGAAAGACCCAGGAGAATGCCAATGAGTCCTCCGCTCCATCCCAGAGCTGGGATGTCAGGCCATCCTCTGTTTCCACAGAGCCATTACACAAAAGCCCTCGGCCTTCAGGCAGGATTCGCCTCCTTGTTCAGACATTCAGGGTACCACCCAAAGCATCTGACGGACTGCGCATAGCTTTATGTAGCTTTTTTTTTTCCTACATCGTCGTTTAAACTATAAAAATTTGCACAAAGAAATTGAAGTGAGCTGTGAAAGTAGAAAATACCTTTTACACATAGTTTTAAAATACAGATTTAAAATATGAAACACATTTACGATTTTTCCTTAGTTACCATTAAACTAATAATAATTGCTCTCATTCCTGTATTTAACCCAGAAAGTATGTTCTTAACAAACTAATAAAACATTATAACAAATTTAGGACAAAAACATTTGTTATTGTGCAACAGTGACCAGCAATTACGACAGATAAGAATTCTAATCCAGTATCTCATAGAACCATTATGTAACTCCAGAGACATTGACCAGCACAAGAATTTTGCACTGAGATGACAAATACAAACATGAAAGAACTTAAGGATTCAGATAAGAAACTAGGAAAAGGAATTCTTTTTTATGAGCAACAAGTAGAAAATATGCCCCACAGGAACAGAAGCATTTGTTCTCAAACTCAGTGCTCTCTAGAGAGTAGATTTAGATAATCTATGAATATTTAAGAGAAAGAAATCAACTCACCCTGGATATGTTACATTTATAATGTATGACTAGTGTTAAACACATTTTTGTTTGTAAAAACAAATGTTCCATTTTGTTATGAAAAAAAAGGCAGAAACACTAGAGACATACAAATACATGTTATTGCCTTTTTTACAGTAATAGGCTTCCTCAGGTTAAAGAATAGGATACCCAAAGGCATCCTCCAAACTGTTAATGCATAAAATCACAAAAAAAGTGTACCTATAGATCAATAAACTTTCTATTTCCAGGGAAAAAAGTAACATCATTAGTTCAGGGAAATTCAGGTCTCACTTGCATTAAAGACCAAACACCAACTGACTTCAGTGACAAGGAGGAACTGGCTTTCAGGGTTCAAAGCCATCAAGCTACATTGTGTTTCAGAATCATCATTCAGTTTTAGCCTGTATGCATTGCTCAGTATCCTCATGCATTTAAATTATTGCTTTTTTCTTTACCTTACATATACAGATTACAGATGCCCAGGTGCTGAATCCCTCCAGTCAAAGGAACACAGAACATGCATTGACTGTTCTTAGCAGGGTAACTCCCAAATCAGTTATATGGCAGGTAAGGAAGTAGAAAAATTAATTTTAATTGTTCTTTAGTACCTTGTTAGAAATAGACTGTCCTGTCCCCAGCACTCAGGATTAGGGAGTTTTAAGATAGGACCTCGTACTAATAAAAGAGGGAGTATCAGTGTGAAAGAACCCCACAATAATGCAATTACTTGGAGCAATGTGCAGGGTGAGGGTGGTTGTAACGTCAGCCAGTACCAGTTTAATTCCTTGTTAGGTGTGGTGCATGACATTTTCTTTTTTAGCATGGCTAAACCCTTATTTAAGGCAGGGCATGCAGGGGTTTGGCAACAGCTCTTGCAGATAAGGAGAGCTGTTCTGCTCTGGGAAGTGGAGGGGGATCTGAAAGCAGTGGAAGAACACTAGGTCTGCTCTTCAGAAAAAAAAAAAAAAAAAGCCACAGCATATGAGTAATCGTATCTCCAGTCATCAAAATACGCATTTGAGTCATTCCCTGAATAATGATGGGATTACTGACACCGTAAGGTTAAGCACATGCTTTTGCTGAAGTAATATATCTGGACAGAAGCTGTAGTATTCCGTGCAGTTCTCCTCAGAGGTTTTCCCTGCAATACTGGAACACCCACAGAATTGAAAGGAGCATAAGGATTCCTTTCTGCTTTCCATGTAATTACCACACAGAAGCTCCCTGAACTTAAATTTACTGATTTTTGCTGGCTTTTGCGTGCTTTGAAGCATGTTAGTCCTCGTATAGGGTATGATTTTGTCCTAACACCGGGACAAAAATGCTAGTTGACACTCTAGGACAGTGCAGTGAAGAAAAAAAATCTTTTACAAGAGGATATAAACCATTATTCTGTTTCAGAAGTCACTGAAACTAAAATGACTGTGCAAATATAATTGAAAAATGTGACCATTAGGCTCTAGAGAATATAGACTATTTATCTACAGTAACACAGATGTCTTAGTTTGGGGTACACGGCAAAGAAGTAAACAAGGAAGACTTGTTTTGATGAGATCGTACCAGCTAACATAAGAGTAGGGGCCTTAGATGAGAAAAACTCTGATTTCAAACCAGGGATGACAGGGTTCACACAGCCCAGGCAAGAGAGAGCTGTCTGAACCTCAACACACAGAAGGTCCCTGTGCTGCTCCCCTCAAACCAAGGGTGGTCAAGAGAAAAGGATACAGATCCGCAGGCAAGAAAGAAACCCCCAGGCCAGGAGGTAGGCTGAAAAGGGGAGGTGGGACAGAAAGCCATAAAAGCAGAAGCCAGAATGATGCGTTCCTATCTGTCAGCTTTCTGTGGTCTGCAGTCACATGGCAGAATCACTGTGCCAAGCAAGGAAGTGTTGGTGCACACATGAGGTGTGGGCAAAGGTGGGACATTTTACAGACAGTTTGGCTAAAACTAGAAAGTAACTGGTAGCTCTTCGACTGATCACTGTCCTCCAGCTACCATTTCTTAAATTACATTTTTCTAACTGACTTTGTGGTGTATAAGGAAAAAATGAGCTACAGCCAGCTAATCTATGAGAAAAATAGTGTGTAGGTACTATATCTCCTAAAGATTCATTAATAACTCAGCCCACCTCTGTGCAGGGAGCCTGAGTAAGACCCACACACCATTTATTCTTTTCCACCGAGGACTGAGAAGGCCTTGATGGAGGCATTTGGCAAAGCTGCTGGGGTAGCTTTTAAAAGTTACAATGAATCTGATGCTAGATTTGGGCTGAAATAAGTGAGAAGAGGGGCACTGAAACAGAGTATGGAATGAATACAACTTTCAAAGGCATCAGGCATTTTTGTTTTACCTAAACGAGAAAGAACTTACTGAGACAGCAGTAGGTCCAGTGAATACTTTTTTTGCTAAACCACTAATAAAAATACATTTGCCATTCGACAGAATGAATATACAAACTATTTGCACATTTTGCAAACTTAGTATTGTTTTTCCAGTTGGCTAATAAAAATACATTTGCCATTTAACAGAATGAATATACAAACTATTTGCACATTTTGCAAACAGTATTATTTATCCAGTTGGAAGCTGTTCCCCAGAACGCTCTCCTTTGTTAACAATGGCACCTTTTCTAGTAGAAAACGTGGAAAAAATTTTGTATCAAGTAATATCAGTAACTTTAAACTATGTTAAGGCTTCTCCTTTCAATTGTAACTGTCTGAGTTTACTGTGTTCTGAAGTCTCAAGCCTGTAACTGTCAGCTGCAAGAGGACGAGAGCAGACAGGGCACTTTGTGGTGGGTTTACAAATCTAACTGCAGGAAGTGTGAAGCAAAGAAATGGCATATTTTTTACATATGTGTAATCAGGGAGGTTCCAACATTTAGAGTAATCATTCCAACTGGTCACAGCAAGTCAGATAGGTTTTCTAAAGTCGGGTAAGTTTGAAAAGGGATCGAGAAATTCTATCAAATTTTCTGCAATACCTCAGTCACATGGAAAGAGTTTTATATACATGCTCTATTGAAAAGGCATGACTGGATACGAAGTAAAAGGCACAGGTATTATAGATCAGCCATATTTTTTGACTAAGAAGATCTTATAAATTACAGAATGATTAAAATTGGGAACTGCCATTTTGATGTTGCTTTATTTCTCAGTGCTGACTGCTTCTTGACCGAACATCTCTATCTTTTCTGATGCTGCACCACTGTGTGCTGGAGAAGTCTTCCCTGAACAGCTTTTCTTATTTCTTCCCATTTCTGTAGCTTCCGCCAAAGTATTAGTCAGTGGTTTTCCCAGTGTTTCCGGAAGCATTATTGTTAATATTCCACTCAGAAGAGCCATGATTCCAACAAGCAACTAGAAGAAATAAACAGTAGAAGGTTTACTGTGAACAGTGAAGGTAGAAACATCTTTCAAGTTATGCATCTTTGATCTTGCTTGAGAGTACGTTTAAAATAAAGCACAAGGAACTGTAATGTAAAGCAAAGTTCATTTAGTCTTAAGTGTTGGAAGTCTAAAGGATCTGCCTTTTTTGTTGTATGAATGAGAGATTACACAGCAGAATCAGCGAAGAGCAATTGAAGTGTTGTGAACAAGGGATCCATACAGTGCAAGCAGGAATAAACCTGTTTGAGAAAACAATAGATGTATCTTCATTTGGTATTTCTACTATCAGGTCGGTATTTAAGAACAGATTCTAGGATTGCATACATTTATTTTTACATGCATGTTCATAGAGCTACCATTCCCCTGTCACCTGTAATCTCAATTCTCAGCTCCTGAACCTATTCCCCCTATATCTGTATTCTTGCTCCTCCTGCACACAGCCAGATCAGAATTCCTCAGTATGGCTCATTGGCCTGGAGCCACAAAAGTGCACATCCCTGCTCAGGTGAGCACTTC
>NW_010264871.1:9041-30157 GCF_000690775.1 Eurypyga helias | reverse complement strand
AGCAGGAATATTTTGCTAAACTCAGTTTCAAATTGCTGTTTGGGGTGCAGGCATCCACTGGCATTTGCAGTGGGATCACATTCTGGATTTGTCCATGGTGTACACAGTTCCATAACGACAGCTTATTTCTGTGCAAGGATCAGGATCATGTGGGGTAGGTACAGAAGCACACGTATGCTCCAGGAGTATCCTTTCCCTTCATCTCTGTCTTGTTCAATGAGAACAATTCACACTTCCCTCCCCTGAAGTACAGAATGGCATTAAAACCTGGACATTCTTCCAACGCCAGGTTATAAACGACCCAAGTCTCTCATGATGGAAATGCTTCCACCCGGTACGTCATGCCTGGCCTCAGTATTTTTCCATTTTATGACTGTGCGCTTTGATACGTTGGACTCAGCCCATTGATCCAGCCTATTCAGATCCCTCTGAAGAGCCTCCCTACCCTCAATGACTGTGTGCTTTGATACTGTATTACCCTTATCTTGCCCTGCGCTGATTCTCAGGTCTGTCCTGTTTAATATTTTCTTTCCAAGTGTGACAGAGAACATTTGGAATTACTGTGTCGATGTCTCTCACACAGAACTCGAGACAAGAACTGGCCAGCTACCATCTGCAGCTCAGCCAGACTTTCTCTTTAAGTCAGAAAAGTGCTTTAGAATTGGAATTCTCCACTGTAACCTCGAACAGCGAGTGCTATTTTCATGCATCATGCTGCTTTTGCTTCCCCTGCCCTCCAAAAGAAGTGGACAGTTTGTCTCTAGCACACTTCTGAGAAGCTAAATTCATACTGTTGCATACACTCCTCTTGCATTTGCATTAAACACAGAGGTGGACAAAATAAAAAATGAAGCAAAATACTGTTGAATACTACAGGGAAAATAAAAGTCAAGCTCATATCATAGAAGATACTTCAAAACATGCTAGCACAAATTGGACCAGATGAAATGGTCCCGTGTGACAAACGAGGGAAATTCTTGTAGACATATTTACATGTGGCAGGAGTGATATTTAAAAACATATTCCAAAATATTAGAATCTCAATTCTCAGTGTTAAAACTCTTCTCCACCATGAAAATGTGATTTTCTGCCATGGCAAGACAGGACGAATTGACACATGGGAGCTATTCCACAGTAACCTCTCTTATGTACATCCTTTAGGCTGTCATAAGTTTATAATGGGGGAGACTGAAGGCTGTAAAGGCTATTGAGGCTTACAGACAACCATACTTTTGGAGTTTGTGAGAACAGGGTCACTACTGATGCCCAACAGAACAAGGTTAAAGCAGCACAGTGTGCTTTGAGTACATGTGTCTTCTCTTTCAGTTAGTCTTTCAGGCACTTTGCATTCTTCTCACGTTTCCCTTCCTCATGAACCTACCTCTTATTCCCCTGAGAATTTTCCCTATTCTGTAAGCGTACACAGCACCTACTTTCCTGCCTTTTCATCTCAGCTCTCTTAACTCTATTCCATCATGTGTTGCTTTCCCTTTTTTTCCAATGTGGAAGCTCTTGCATGCTGACTAATTCAGTAGGTTTCCCTTCCCCTCACCCTACAAAGCATTTTCCAGTTATTTCCTAGGAAAGGCAGAATATAAAACAAATAAGTCACAGTATATTAATGAAAGGACTTCCCATATATCATCTGCCTTTTCAGGTGCAGTAACCATACTTATCAATGAAGTTACTCACATTTACTCGAAGCAAGTTTTTTTGCAGTCTGATCTCGGCATACTTCTTCATAGGCATCTGACCTCATTTAGCTCTTTGTCAGCTCATAACAAGTGTGTACATTTTGTATGTATGTACTATTTTACATATATAATTCATCATCAGAAAACATTCTTCTGATACAGTCAGTGAGTTAAATGCTTATGGATTCAAGTGTACTATTGTACAAAATACGTAAGTATGTTTAAGCTTGAAGTTAATTTGAGAGGAGTACCTGCTTAAATACATGGCTTTTTCAGGATCTTAATTTGAAATCTGACTTTCTGCTTAGGCAAACTCTCAAAGTACTCCCAACACTTCAGCACAGCCAGCAGCTTCTAACAGCTACCATAAAAAACTTCAAAAAAATATTTACCACCATATTTTATATGTCCTCCACCCTTCTTGGAGCAACAATTTTAATTTCACAGTGGTCTAAGACCAAGGCTTAATATATTTAGTCTAGAACAAAAGGTAATTTGAATTAATTATCCCTACAAAAAAAATACTTCTACTTATGAGAACAAATGGTTATTCTAGTCTGCTCTTTATATTTATATCCACATCTGATGGCTCTGAACCAATCTAAAATGTGCTCTCACTTACAAAATTCCTAATTCAGAAAAAAAAAAAAGAGTTAATTTTTTTCCTGAAAACCCACCAGTATTAGACCCAGGAATTTGCATTCAAATTACCTCAGTGGAGGTTTTTTCAATTTATAATTTATGGTTTATCTGAGAGAAATATCAAGTCTATTAAAGGGCTACTGTAACATAATTCTTAACAGCTGAGAAACAGAAATAGGTTATACATGAAGCAGTTGCTTTACTTTAAGTTTTCTAGAAAGTTGTCGCATGAAAAACATGCTTGGCAAGCTATTCAAGGTTTATAGGCATTCAGATGAGATGCTGGCATTACGCACAGGTGGCGTAACTGTACGTGAGGCAGACTGTCAAACAAACAGCACTAGTAACTGCCTGACAGTGATGTGTGGTGTATACACTAGATCAACATGCTGTATATCAGTTTACTTACAGATGTAATCCATTTCATTTCCATTCCAAAGCACTTACGTGACCCGAGACTTGGCACGCTATGCTCCAACTCAAGGCAAGCCTCTTTAATAAACTGACAAGTGTTCTATAATAGGAGTTAATAATGAAAACATTCATTGTAAGCTGCTACTCAGCTCTACGAATACTGTGGATACTTTTTGTACACTGAGAGTTGTTCATAGCTGAACTAATTCCTCTGTTTATACTGCCATTTGCACTGCTCTCCAGCACGTTTGAGCATTCCCCATCTGTGGTTTAACTGCAGCACTTCTGCAAAGATAAAGCTTATCTCGAACAGTAAGGCAAAACACTGACAAGAGAGAAAGGATGTTCTCCCATGATCGCTCTATTGTGCAAATGTTTCTTTGTCTTTTCTGGGGTGATATCTTCTTTTTTTATGGGGCCATTATTAAGAAAGAAAACAGTTTTTAGGAGCTTGAGGGAATAAATTAATTTGTGGTCTCTTTCATCCTCTTAATTTTAATCCAAAACAACTGAAAGTAATTAATTTCAATAACGAAACAAGTTCCCAAGAATTCTCTGAAGCCAATCTCTATAATCTATAATTGAAGATTTTATGGTTGCAGAATCAAAAGAACCTAGTGCCACTTTGTCAGGAAATTCCAATGTGGTAGACAAAATTAGAGGAAGAATCCAGGTTAAAGCCACATCCCATTATATTTTCACCTTCTGACATGTAAAATCTACATAGAACATTGGTGTGCTAGTCAGTGAATTCTAAAGGCATTCTGAAAGAACTCTGTTTTTAAATCACTAATAAACTCTTCTCTATTTAAGGCTTTAATATAAGCTTTCTAATTCCTTCTATGTTTACATATATGGGCATGAATTACCCTTCAGGAGAAAAAAAGGGATTGAATAGCTGCAACATTTTTAAGTAGCAAATGCTTCATAACAGAAATGTAACAAAGAAACGGGATTAATCTCTGAGGAGGAAATAGAATATTTTGTCAAAAGTGATCTGAAGCTACATAATGCAGACAAAATGCCCAAAGTCCACAAAGGAACGGTCCCATCTGTTTCCTTTGGTGGTAGAAGGAAAATGCCACCTAATGGTAGCATGACCTGGAGTTGCCTACAAGTAGAATGTGGTTAATGAATCCAAGGTTTTGTTGGTTGTCACAGTGAACCTCACCGATATACCATCTGCTTCTCCTTTTTTTTTTATCTCATTAATTGTTTTGTTCAGCTCTTGTAAATGAAAAACACAAAAAGGGAGCTTTTGGACAGCTGTGAAGACCAAGTATAGTAAGCGGAAGACAGTCTTGATCTTTTAGAAGGCTATTCCAAAGATGCAATCTCCCATGGAAAACGTTACAGAATAATATAAGAAAAAACAGCCACCCATGGTGAATTCCAAGAATAGAAGAACCATTCCTTTGAAAAAGGGTAAGAATAAATCAGGAGCATGGTCAAGAACCGCTAGGCCAGCAGATAAAAGTCAGACCCTTCCTAAACGTTACATGGTAGATGAAGTACATCTTTATGGAAAATATTTTTATCAATTTTATATTAGGATTCAGTGCATAAGTATTTTTGTGTCTTCCATCATAAAAACATTTCAGATCATTTCAGTGACTCGCAGTCTCCCTTTTGCTTTAGCTGCATATTTTTAACTATACAAAGTGCTAATCTTTGAGACTTAAAATGTAGAACAAGAATGGTTCACTTGATTTCTCAGGAACCTAAAGCTGAACTTTTATGTTGAAAAGGAAATTAAGCGACACATACACCTTTTCAAAACCAGGAACATTCATCACTGAAATAAATACTTACAAGTGGCATGAAAATCCAAATACTTCTCAAATATACACAGAAAGGAGCAACCACGCTACCTACACGGCACATCATGCTTCCACTTCCAACAGCAAGTGACCTACACATAAAACCAAGACTTTGATAAGAATTCTGGCAGATAAAGGAAACAATTAGAAATGCACAAGCACTTAAAACATCAGTAGAATATGTCTTATGACACTTACACTAGGAAGCTATTGCTACACCAATGTAAATTTATATTGTAGTGAAATTCATCTGCTCCTGCAGTAAGATTAAAAAGATAATCATCATTCAACATAGACCACAGGATGAACAATCGTGACTTTTAAGAAGGGCATAAATAATGTTTAAGAAAGTATTCTTCTAGTTCCCTGATGAAACCAATCAATGCACATGGGATGAAAAATAAACAAAGAATTATGGTACAGCCAAACACCAGACAGCTCCGAAACAGCTGAAGAACTCATCCCATCCCAAGTCTTTCAGACCACCGCCACTGATGCCAAGAGTCACTCGATCTGGCACAAGAGCGTAACGAAGGAAAGGAAATAACAGCAAAGTAATGAAAAACACATAGCCAGCAAAAGTTCTTACCTTACAATTGTTGGGTACAGTTCTGCCGTGTAGAGATATATAAGGCCAAATGCCACACCTATTGAAAATTTTCCAGCCATATTTGCTAAGATAATTAATATATTAAAATCCTGTTGGAAGAGAGCACAGAAATAAGTCATCAGAAAATAACACTGTTCCAAAATTAATTTAAATCCTTCAAAAGTTGAGACCCTTCTTTAAACAATAAGCAATACTTCTTGCTTGCTTTTTTAAAAATCACTCTCAGCAGGTAACTAGTGTCCATATCACTTTTACCAGTCCTAGTTCACTGAAGCCCTGGGAACATTTTACATGTGACTCCAGCAATGATAGTGAAACCTGCACTGAAAATACAGAAATCTTAGACTGGCAGCTGCAATGTAAAAAAAGCCTTCAATCAACTTTACGATTTAGAAAGAGCACCTGCATCTACAGACTTAAGAGCCTTTCAAATCAATTTCTACTATAGGAACACTTGCACAAATACGTGACTAACCTGAGGTATGAACATAATTAAAACACAGATCAGTGCACTTAAAATAAGGAACGGAATGAGTGTGTTTCTCCTTCCCAGTTTGTCCATCGCAATGCAAGCAATGATATAGCAAGGCAACTCCACAGCACCTGTCAGTATGAAATTATTTCGTTTTATGTCATGGTTACACATATTCATGTTATAACTTCCTCTTTATGAGGATTAATTTAATCTAGGGGGTAATAAATAAGTGATGTCTAGAGACAAACAGTGTGTTGGGCTAGTTCATTTGGTAACAGAAATGGCAACAGAAGGCAGAAAACACGGCTTAAAATACCGCAGTAGGGGATGGAGAAGGGAAACAGGTTTCACAACACAGAGCAGCTCCAGTTCTGTTTGAGGATGGAAAATTACAGAAAACAGCAAGGTCATGGTTCTGCTTTTATGACACTGGCACTTGTGAGGGAAAGCTCTCCATTCACTGCTCTTCTGCTTCAACTATTTTCACACGGGCAGCTTAAGCGTGCCACAAGGAATAGCGCTAGTGTCACACCTACACATCTCTCAGGATTTGCCAGCTCCCACCTGGGCACAGAACTGGAGCCATAGGCACCTCCCCTGCTTCAGCCCCAAATCACCCCAGCATGAAAGGCAAGCAAGGTCTCTCCAGGTACAGTTTTCTGAGTGCGCTTCCAGCCTTCTCTCTTCCCCTTTAAAAAGGGAGCAGCTGCTTACAACATCCCACTCTTACGCAGATCGTCTCTTTCCAAAGAAAAACTTCTGCAGCTCTAAAGGAACTGCCCTTTGGCTAGGACTGTTCACAAACCCTGTGTAAACATGATTTGCCCATGGACAAATTATACTGAGCCTAAGCCAGTTCAGACATGTTTTAAACCAACTTGCTCGTGAAAAGTGCCACTACATCCAATATATAATCCGAGAAGTACATAAGATACAGCCCTGAACAAATACACTGCATTCCTTTACTCAGCATGTGTAGTATGTCAATACACTTATCAGAAAACAGTCTTTTGGGTTTGTGTTGGTAAAAGCAAGTTGCAATTACTGAGTGTTTGTTAGTCTGCTAAAATATTCTGGAAGAGGTGGATACGGTAATTTACACATTGTACTCCACCGTAACAGTTCAGTTACCTGTGCAATACTAGTACCCACTCTTCAATGTGTCAATGCGCTACAACACACTGACAACACCAACACGCTTCCCGAGAGCCCCAGTTCTTCTGTGTGCTCATTTATGTACATGAACAGTCACATTCACTTCACTGAGAGCACTCAGTTGCATAAAGCAGAGCACATGATTTAATTCTTTGCTGGCTCAGAGCTGCCTGCCCCATCTAGAGTCTTCTGAAGTCAATGGAATATTTCCACTGATCTTAACACACGCTGGATGAGGCTTTGAGTGCACTGAGCCACCTTTACAAACAACTTACGTACCAGAGGAAGATTACAGTCAGACCAACAATATTAAATGAATACAACTAAATTAAAAATATACTTTTGAGAAAACTAAAATTACTCGCTTCTGAGAACTACAAATCTGTATTTCTTCACAGCCTGACTTAATATATCATGACTGTAATTGAATAAAGGATTTTTTTTCTCCTCTCATTTTTGTAGTTTGTGCCTTTAACAGAGCCGTGCAAATTTTGCATTGCTGGCCTGCATCCCTTGGTGTTCCTGTGGAACTATTATATGCTTACAAGGCAAAGAAGAGACAAGCAGAATATGGCTTTGCAATCACAAAAGACAAACAGAGAAGAATTTTGTACACCACAAAATTTTAAATTATCTTTTTTTTCCCCAGAAACAGTGAGATTTTGAGCGTATGATACTCCTCCTGCATTATTCAACTTCACAATGAGTTACCAAGAAACTTTCTGAACAAGGTTCATAATTAAATGGACAGTTAAAAGAAATGAGCTGCCAAATCTCTGAACATTTCCAAATTTTATATTCTAATTCTGTCATAAACAGAATAAAGTACAAAAATATTTACCTATGAGAAAGAGATTTAAATATTCATTGCCTCCTAGACTGACGGAACTGAGGGAGAAGACATAATACCCCAAGCTCCCAGTGAACCAGATCAGCCAGACTGTGATGGTCCTTCTTGCAATGTGCCAATTACAAAACAGATCTAAGATGTTGTGCTTCTTTGTTGAGGACGCGTCATTGTCACCCATTCTGCCACCGACTAGATCATCTTGTTGGACTGAGCGCAGTTCAGAAACCTTGAAGGGGGTGCTGACTTTATTCCATCTTGCCATTATATTAATTACTTTTTGTGCATCATCATACCTTTCCTCTGAAAGGAGCCAAAAAGGTGTTTCTGGGAGCATCCAGCAGCACAAGACAAAGGGAAGAGTCGCTATGGAGAGAAATATCTGATAGACCCACCAGGTCCGAACCAAAAATCCCACGAGTGCCACAATCATAATTCCCATAGCAAAAAAAGCATGGACATGCATAGAAGCCCAGGTTCGTGCTTTAATGCCAACAAATTCAGTCACATAAACAAACGCCACAACCAGATAGCCGCTTGAAACCTGGAGCGGGTGGGGGAGAGAAAAAAAAACAAACACCAGAAGAGTGAGGTTTGTATCTGCTCTCTTTGTGCAACAGCAGTAAAAACAAACAGCTAACAGCGTTCCACATTTGCGTATGCTTAATTGCCACCGCAGTGGCACGTCCCGCACCGACAGAAAAAAAGCAACCCTGAAAACAAATCAGCTGGAGGAAAAGTTCACTTAAACCTTCACGCTGCTCGGACACCACATTTAAAAACGTGAAGTGATTTTGGATGCTTCTCTGTAGTAGGGGAGAGCCAGAAAGAGGCACCTGAAGAGCCTAATTTGCTGATGTCACTAAGTGCTTCACCTCCAAAAATCAGGTCCCTGAATGACATTGCAAACTGGATGCTCGGGAAAATTAGGTCCCCTGAAGTAATCGCCACTTCTGAAAAACTTGACCTTGGCTCTTATGTAGACTATTAATAATCTGTATGTCAGGGAACTGCAAATTTACTGAGAATTACCTTCCACACTCTTGTAAATTATCTTATTAATCAAATTTTTACAACGTTGGGAGACAATCTCATACATATGGGTATAAGTTCTCATATGTTATCTAGTGAATGCAATTACTGGCATGTTCTGCATTATAGTATTTCTCCACTGCATAGACATATATTATTGAGAATATACATATACTTCAATGTCTTCAGCAACAGTCAAACTCTTAGTATCTCAAAACATTTCAAAGCACAGCTAGAAAATCTAAGCTAAAAAAATATTCCAATATATTTTGTTTTTATTAATCAGTTTTTCTGGTTAAAACTATTCCTGTTAATAATTCCTGATTCTGAATGCACTGAACCTGACAGGAAAGCTGCGCTGATCTCAGTGGCACAGGGCTAGAGCTTTAGACCTGCATCTTGCAAATCAGTCCCAGCGGGCAGTTAAAGCCCAGAGTATCAGTCTGGTCAGAGCTTTTTGCTTTTATAAACTACCACAGTCCCTAGCATCAACCACCAAGGGAGTCAGTAGAAGGACTCCTGTTCATCTCGCTGTTCTAGGCTGAAATGCCCATGCAGTTTTTCCTTCTAGGAAAACCTTCTGAGCTCCAAAGGGAGCTCCAGGTACAAGGGCCTGTCTTGACTAATGCACTGTCAGCAATGCAAAAGAAATTATGTGATTATTTTCAAATTTCTCACCTACTTTAAGTTACATAATTTGCCCTGTGATAGCATTCCAATTTCTTTATGCATTATATAATGAAATGTTATACGTTTGGATGTAAAATAGTTACTTCAAATTGGTTACTATATATAAAAACTGGAAACATATCAGGTATTTGATATATATATCATACACATATGTAAAAGTATGTGTATGGATATGCATAAACACATATACTGGAATACACTTAAGTATAAACATCTAGGTGTTACACATATCTACCTATGTATTTAGTGTTTCAGATGTCACTTAGAAGACCAAAGAGGTGCATGGAAGAGAAAATGCACGTCTCCTCCATCACTGAAGAGCAGGGATAAAAATCATACTTATTACAGTTTGGGGTATTCTAAAGAAAATTATACTCCCTTTCTAACCATCAGGAGAAAGGCAATGGCAGCGTCAATGCAGAAACCAGAGTGTGCTGCTCACACTTGGTATTTAATTACCAGTCCAGCAGAGGTTGGGATGGAGGAAGTACCAAACACTGCTTCATAAAGATGCTTTCTATTAATTCAAAGAGGAAAAGTGCTGTTGTCCAAGAACATTCAGACTCTCCCTGCTCTGCTGAAATAAGTGCAACAGAGGGGGCTTTAGAATAATGAATTAGGGGAGGAAATAATAACAAAAGGGAGGTTTTCCTGAGAAGGGGTTGCAAATGACATAAAAAGAGCTGGGGTGAACATCCTCTCTTACCATAGCAAGGAGAAAGCGCACAATCACGAAACTGTAGTAATCAAATGTGAAGGCCACTGCGATGCCAAATACAAACTGACCAGCACTTGTGAACCATATGACACGCTGTCTTCCCAGTCTGCAAATCAAGCAGAAACAAAATCACGAGTAACCACAAACATTCTCTTAAAACACACCTCTAACTCCAGAGACCTTATCTGGAAGTGAGTCTGGAAATACTGTACTTAATGCTGTCACTCAGAGAAACCAGGCTTAGTTACCTGTATTAATTTTTCAGTAATTCCAACAAAACTCAGGAAAAAGTAAGCTCCTATGGACAAAACTTACGTTCCACAATTTTTGGCCGGAAGCAAAGTGCAGACGCGTGCATTACATATGCCCACCTCCAGTTTCAAGTTCAATTTCTACATAACTAATCAGCAAATTTACTCTGTCTTATTTATGAAGACAAAAGGCAAGACTCCCTTTTTCAGATATTTTATATTAAGTAACATCTAGTTAATAATTTCTAAAAAAGGTTAGCTGTGACAGCATATGCTATCTCTTGCGAAAGTAACAACCAACTTGGATAGTAACGAAAGTTTTGTAACATACCTTTGTCCAGTCATTTAAACTTGAGTTCTCTAATAAATTACATAGTTTTCCTGATTTTGGTGATTGCATCACAGCACGCATACATGCATATACAAACACAGAAATCCAGGAATCTAGTATACTAGCAGGGAAAAAAAAAAAAAAAGAATCACGTCTAATACTAGCTGCTCATCAACAACCTAGTAATTTCCAGTCTAAAAGTAGGGCATTTAATAAAAAGGAACTTCTTCTTGTTTATCTTCTTCCTCTGTGTCAGGGAGAAAGTCAAGCAGAGTCATAAGACCCCATACAATTTAGCACATGCTATCAATAAGAAGCTCATCTGAGGAGAAAACACAGAAACCTGCAGTATATATACACAACACCCTAGAGGATTCGTTATATTTTGTCTACCAATGTTCTGTAATACAAAATGGGCAGAATCATTTTTCTTCCCTGATAATATTGTCTTGGACTCTTATTACCTACTCCATTGTGAACAGCTTTTCACAGACGTGGATATTATGTTTAGCCAGAGAGTTGGAGGACTTTCAGGAAAAGGGGCTCATTTGTCCTCCTTTCTTTTTTTTTTTTCTCCACCCCCCCACCTGTATTAGGTATTACATGAAAACAACCCCGGAAAGTGATGTTGTAAATGGGAGGTGTAGTCCAAACAGCCACACAGCATAGTTCTTTCCAGTGCCCTCCTGTTTTTCTCCAGCCTTGACCTGGAGTCATGCACATTTGGTCTCTGCCAGAAGAGATCCCAGCAAGTTTGTCAGATCTCTTCTGCTTGGACATCTGTTAATTGGGAATGGGAGGAACCCACAAATTTAATTCCCACAAGCCAGGATGTGTCAGAAAATAACTTTCAGCTGTAAAGTCTATAGTAAATCTGCAACTCAGAATGTGTGTATTATCTTAACTGACTGTCCATGGCTTGAATTAATGGAAATGAGAACAAGAAGATCATAAACATAAATTATGTCTAAATATTAATTAATAAAGCTATGAATTATTTAAAGGGATGCAGAACAAATGTTGGCATTATATTCTGAATTTGCATTAAATACAATTTTACAAAGCCTTGGATCAAGAGGCAGGATTGACTCCATGTGTTCTAAAAGCCCAATTAAAAAGAGATCATATTTACTTTTGCATTCCCATGTTTCTGTCACACCACAGCATGAGTGAAGGAAAATGAGAAAACAACATGCTTGATCTCCTTTTTCTGCTTATACTGTTAGCTGTGGGATAAAACTTCACCCTCCACCTGACGGAGCTATTAATGAACAAGCTCCTTTCTAGAGATATGTAACACTAAACCAGCCTTCACAGCAAACACAGGTACACAAACTGCCTGAGACAAAACCAAGTACAACTTAGGCGTTTGCTTCTCATATGGCTAGAGGGACACGGCTAAGCATTCTTCTGAGGTAGGAAGACGTGTTTGCGCTGAGAGAGAAAACAGAGAAGCAGGAGCATACAGATGTACATGCAGGATCTCAGTGTTGCTTCTGAGGCCAGCTCTCATGCTGGATCTCTGCATGATCTGATCAAACACCCAGGGAGGACGTTTTGGGGGGCGAGGGCTGGAGGACAGTCTTGGCACCGTGAACAAGGCACTGCTGGGGTTGATTCCCTCCACAGACTGACTCTCCTCATACTCAAACAGAACTCTGTGTGCTGCTAAATAAGTGAAACTACAGCCACAGCTCGCTGATGACCATTTTTCCTCCTATCTGAACGAACCTTGAAGAGACTGAAGTTTAAGCGAACCCCTCGGGGAAAACTACAATTGTACATCAAGGAAAAATTGTGTATGGGTGTTTATTTTAAGAATGCGGGGCCCGATCAAACCCTCCAAGCTTTTGCTTCAGCCCCACCGAGCTGTATTCATGACAGCTGTTAGGAAATTTGTGCTTTTAAAACACATTTTTAACCTTCAAGTAGCCCTTTAGCTGTTTATCATATCCAGAAATAAAAATCTGTTTCCATGAGGAATCTCTCCACATGGAAACCATGGTGAAAATCTCCCAGGTTTTACTGTTGATATTACTACTAACTATTGCTATTCCTGTAAAAAAACACAAACCAATGGGCAAACATTAGCTGCACAGGGCAATTTGAGGGACCAAGGCCTAGAACAATGGATAATATAAGGGGGGGAATCTGAAAGCAAATTATTTGCAAATACATTTTAAAATTAGTACTTGCTATCAGAAAAAGAAATTGAGTTAAACACATGCGAATAAACCAATATCCAAACCTCTTGAATTCTGAATACACAATAAATGAAATCATCAAAACAGGTAGATACATTTGGATTTACTGCAGCCTGAAGCTACAATTTTCAGAGGATGGCACTTTACCTGTCAGCAATGTCACCAAAAATCACTGCTCCAATCAAGACTCCAAGCATGAATGTAGGCTGGATTAATTTTGCAAGCCATTCTCGGTCACAGACCAGATCCCACTGTGTAACAACAGTGCTCCTCCACTTTGTATCATCATAGAGAAATCCATCAGAACAAGAAAATATGGACTTGTTGCCTTTGTATTCATATGCCAGATCCAAACTGACTTCTCGTTTGGACCTGCTGCATTGATTAAGTTCCCAAACTTCTCCATTTTCCAGCTGGACTACAATATAATTTTCTGTTGATGTCCATAGTGTCCAGATGTCCTCTATACTTGATTCAGAGGAGTTGAAGAAAAGCACACTACTCACATTTCCAGGGATCCCACATACAAAGTTAGGAGTAACAGCCATGAACACAGATGCTAAGTAATGGATACCACATGACATAGCTTGAAAGACAGATGCAAAATAAACACATGCTTGAAATCTGCAAAGAGAAAGACAAAAAGTTTACTGAAGAAAAGGCCTCTCAAAAAAAAAAAAAAATCCCCAACAATTATTTTACTAGGATCAGTAACGGAGACATCAATGAAGTGTCTAGTGTTTTGTTATATAGTGCTGCGTCAATATTAGCCCCTGCAAGAGACCAAAGATGAGAAAAGACCCACAGCAGAAGGAATCTACTGGCAGGAAATAAATGCTGCTGTTAGTCGTGTGTTCAGCCATACGTAGAGAAGACCATGTAAAAAGAAACAATTCTGAACTTAAGCACTTAGTTTGAAGCAACCTTCTACCCTTCAGTTCACTGTAGTACATTCCCTCAAAACAAGGCCTTGGATTACTGGAATGGTTAGAAAACCAAGATGTTACAACCTTGGATTATGAGGGATAGAGATATGCACATCAAATAAACCAAACCAAAATACACTACACCCTTCATTTCACCTAATTGTATCTATAAACCTGTATTCCATCAATCTTCCACATCTCTTTATTGCCTCCAAAAGACAGGGAGAATACAGGTAGACACATGTAGAGAAAGATAGAATCTGAATATGTTTTGTACCAAAACACGGCTGTAAATTAGATTGGGTTTTGGCTTAAACAGGGTGTGCAGTTACCCATTAAAGATTGTATCATAAAGCAAACATAGTAAAAGAATGTTTTATGCATAGCCTGAATTTTGGCATTTTAACAGCTTTTAAAATATGCTTGAGATGCAAGTAAACCTTAGTATATAAATTGCACATGTAATCTGAATTTTGAAAGACTTGCAATGAACTCCTGTATCACTGACTGCAAATTCTGGACAATTCAGTAATTTCTGATAATATAAGCATAAGGAGTCCTTCCCTCAATTAAGTGTTAAAATTATGCACATAATTAGTAAAACATCTGTTCAGAAAAAAAAAAAAAAACAACATAGCTTTGGTTTCTCCTCCATTTTTTATTTCCTGAAAGCCAAATGCATTAATTTGAAGAAGCATTCAATGACCTTCTACGTACACATACTGCAGTATGCACCAGGCCTTGATAGTATGAAACAAAACCCAGGGTTTTTTTCAAATTATTAGAGGCTCTCTCTGCTGAAGTTATAGGAGATGATGCCTAAAACCCAATTGCCTCAAAATGTCTTGTGGGAAAAGCCAAAGTAATTCCAATCCACGTAACAAGTGTGACTTCTAGATCACTCCTCTCCAAAGTGTATCTAACCTGGCCTTGAATTCCAGTAATAAAGGGGTGCAACACTACCTAGCCTATGACTTTTAAATCATCTATCATCATAGTTTCTAATTATTTTCTAAACTAACTATAACCAAAGTATTTAAATAGAATTTGCTGCATGCATTGTCTTAATATCCAATTAACATTTCCAATTAAACAGTTCTCTTGTATAACCTAGCTCCATTCACCACCCTCATTCTTTGCTGCTTTATGTCTTGTGATTCTTATATCTTCCCTTGGTAAATGTAAACTCAGTTGCCTATCCTGTCTTTCCAATGGCACTGTTGCTGTTCAGATGCAGTGCTCTTTATCCCCCTTTCTCTTGAAAACAGCTCCATAGACTTTTCAATAGCAGCCTGAGGAGAGGGCTGAATTGCTAAACCCACTGTGTCAGCTCAAAAGCTGGCTCCACTTCCCTCTTGAAGATGCCTCAAGGCAATCCTCATGCATGGGCTGTGCTGCTCTTTCCTAACCAACCTTGTGAGAGATATGGTCAAGAGAAACTGAATATAAAACCACAGCATCCCTTAAGCCTATCACTCCCCTTTCAAGAGAACAGCTCCTCGAGGGCTACGTAGCTAGCCATAAATCAAAGCAAGACTAAAACAGTGCTGACAGGCTTTTGGGCTATCTTGGACCACAAAAAAGCAAAGGTTATTCTGCAATGTAAGCTTTGTTCCCCTGTTAATCAGACAAATATGGTTAACAACATTTTTTTAGTTCCTCTTCTCTAGTTTCATTTTAACTGTTCCCATCAAAAGACAAAAACTCATTGTAAAAACAGCAGAGCAAGACCCAAATCAACAATTTTGGCTATTGTTGCAGTATGCAGAATAACTGAAATCAGGACTAGAAGACCCCTAGCAAATTTAATCCCTAGAAGCTGTGCATTTACATCCTCTACCAGCTAATAAAAAGTGTCATACCTGGAACCAGGATCCCCAGTATTTTCAATACCTGTCATTATGCATCAGGAAATTGCAGTGTCAGATAGCCCAGTTGGTAATTCCCCAGACAGAGGAAGAACAAAATAATTTCAAACTCCCATACATTCCTCTTGACTTTCCTAATTAGCTCTCACAGTGCAAGAAATATCAGGTTCATCATTTCTCTTCTACCCAGTAAGAGTGACCAGGAACAATATTTATGCCATTTCTTTTTGGTGAGGCTTGAAAGAAGATAACTTGTGAGGATACGAACTGAGACGATGGCATGAACCAAAGCACTACTTTATTTTTTAAAAACTCACATCAAGAGCATCACCAGGTCTATGATTTGGATCAGGTCTAGCTAATCTCTGTACTAACTGCTCCCTTGAGAGTTTTACCTTATCTCTTCCTGAACACTTTATGATCATCATTCAACAACCATTTTGACAGACTGCTCCACTATCAAATCTTTCTGTTGGAAAGTTTCTCATTAAATCTAACATTGATGTCCCCTTTTCCAGTGTAAGACTGTTAGCAGCTTATAAAACATCCTTGTGCAACCTTGAATAAGTCTTCCTTGTGTTTTATCCCTCTGTTGTATAGAGTTCTCAGTTATCTCCCCCCAGTTACTTTCTAAAACTACATAAATTATAGTCGCTTACCCTTTCCTTATTTTTCCTTTGTGTCCTATAAACAGTTTCCACCTCTATAAAAAGCAATGAAGAATTTATTTTGAAGCTATATCTGTGTCATGCCAGATTTCACTCATCTTTCAAGGGTTAACTTAGAACTAGATGTAACTGATTCTTTGATAAACAAAGAATGGTTTTACATGTTATGAAAAATTTACTCAGTTTCAACAAAGAAATACAGTCTGTGGTATCATTATTTTTCTTACCTAGCACTTAGGCTAAGCAAACACAACAAGTCAAACAGAATGCCAGTTATACATTAATAAACATAGTTTGTGCTGGTTATGGCTTCATTTAAGGGCAGGAAAACATGTATTTTTACAGCAAAATGGCCATATTGTTGCAGAATCCTGCAGGATGGACTGCACTGCAGTTTTTACCTCTAACTGCTCAGTAAAAATAATCCAAGGAACAGGCAGGGGGAGCAGCAAGAGGGGAAAATAAGGCCTGATGTGGTTAGGTAAGTGTTTGGCAGCAGTTGCTGAAGGCATTCCACATCACGCTAACAGGCCGCCACCACACAAATGGGGCTGCTCCCCTGCCCTGCCTGTAAAAACTATCCACTGCTCTCTCCAGTAAAATTCCACAATGGGCTGGCTCTCTCATATATATATATATACACACACCACCACCCCACACCCCCCTCCCAAAAAAATATCCTGAAAGCCCTCTTTTGCTGTGAAGACAAATTCCATTGCTGACCAGAGTAGTGTCGTAGCAGCATCCTCTCTGACGCCCAGCCTTATGAGCTGCTGAGAATCTTCTGTGCATTGGAAGAGCTTTTCTTCTAGAAAGACCAGTTACGTAGAGGTCAGGAAATTTATTAACTTGCATGGTTACCAAAAAGGAATTGATTAGGCTATTAGTGACAACATAGAGAAAGCATGAAAAGTATGTAGGGAGAATGACACGTAGGATTGGAGAACACTATAGATTCATTGAACTTAACTTTACACAACAGCTGAAGATTGAAAAGGGACAGGAAAAAGCACCTGCCTCATGGTAGACACAGGTTTTCTAGAACAGAGATCGGGGCAGCAGACAGTGCTGAGAAGGAGGAACATAAAGCTGCTGCCTGCTCTATTGCTAGCCTGGGCTCCCTCCCTCTGGACCTTTTGGCACAAGAGTTTTCCCTCACAGCCCTCTTGCTGTGGCCATGTCAATGCTCTTCCCCAGTCTTAAAAGCCTGGGGCTGCTTCTTGGCCTGTGCTCACGCAATGGCTGAGCAGCTTCTCCTCTTTCCAGGAGAACTAGGTGCTGGGAGCAGCCCCTGTGCTGGGGCAGGAGGTCACAACACAACGTGTACAGGTCAGACACTTCCCTGACCCTGAGGCACAGGTTAAAGTCTCTGCTGTCCTCGCTACCTACTGTAAATGATTAACCTTTTTTCCTAAATTCTTAATTTAAGAACACTGGACTGACAAGGAACTCCTTTATTACTAAGCTTCAATCTGTTTATTGCAGGCAAACATGTAATACACTCGTTTAGCAAACTCACAAAACTCAACTTTAAAAGCTTGTTTTCCCTCAACAAAGAAATACTGCTGCTTATGCATCAAAATGTTACAAAAATACCATGTAGTAGCAATAAATACTATCGAAACTCACCAAAAGAAAGCAAGGCTTCTTTCAGCAAAGTCTGCAATCTGTTCTCCCGGACTGATCTTAAAAAGGCAATTTTTGGCAAGGGTATTTTATATACCAGTTATATTTACATATACACATCAGATGATGTAACATATATTGTTGCACACAGTAGTTTTCGATACATCTTTTACAGATTTTTTTTTTTAAAAGCACACTTCTTGTTTTTTTTTTTTTTAAGATCTGTGAACATGATGACTGTCCTAAAAGGTATGATAATCTCTCACAGTGTTTTTCCATCTCTTCAGTGACTTGCCACAGGAGATAATTATTTGGCAAGTACATTTTGTCACTCTTGCCAGGAGTGTCAAACATAGAAGTCAAGAAGACTTTGTAGGTTACTGCTCCAGTATAAAGACGCTTAATGAATGCCAGAAGTCAAATGAGCATAAAACCTGTCTTCACAAAAGCTTGAGCAAGACACAACATGAAAATGTTCCAGTCTTTCTTAAAATATTTCTGTAAAATTTCTCCCCAGTTATTCTTTTTTCAGTTTAGATCTTACAGTAAAAAAAAGACTTGTACATTTTCTGACTCCTCCATGCAAGTTTTATGATCTCACCAGTAAGAAGAGCAACTAGTAGTATCATAGGTAAGTACCTGAACGAAAGAAATATTCTGCCATAGAGATGATGAACTAGATCTCAGACCACTGTCATTCTGTCTGTAGTCTCATGACACAACATATTCTGTGTCACTGTAAGATATTTCCTCCCTTCTCCTTTCCCACTGTTTATTCATCCCCTGAGACATGGTGCACTTTACCCTCAGCTGTAGTGGTACTTTTTATGTGAACATATCCTGTGTCACTGTAAGATATTTCCTCCCTTCTCCTTTCCCACTGTTTATTCATCCCCATGGTGTACTTTACCCTCAGCTGCAGTGGTACCTTTTATGTGGGCTGGCTGGGGAGTTTATCTGGGAAAATGATCTAACTTAAAAAAAAAAAAGTCCAAACAGATGATGGTTAAAAAACCAAGTCAAATCAGCTCCTTGATCCAATTTATACTGCATCCATGCAAACAATCTGCACCAGTCTATTTGAAAGGTGTTACATCCGGCATGCAAAAATAAAGTGGACATTGCAACATGCATATTAGAGAATAAATCTCCAGCCCCGGAGCACTTACCACTGTCAGTTACTACAGTGCAGAGCTGGGACAAAACTTGCTGTTAGACAATAATTTTATGTTAAATAAAAGATGTTTCTGATAAAATTTGTTTCCTCTTCTGTCCACCAAAGATAGGAGAGGATGAATTACTAGATACTCCTCAAGAGCTAATATAAAACTTTAAAAATCCTCCCAGTGTAGGATAGAGTCACAAGGCTGTTCTGTGACTAGCAAAAGATTTGTACTATTCCACAGGTTTTACAAGAACGATTTTTACTGTTTGTCCTTTCAACCACCTTGCTAGCAAATTGCTTAGTCAGAAAACACAGTATGTTTTTTGTTGTGCAGAGTACACTCAACAGGATGGCCTCAGTGGAAAGAAATTTCCAGACATTTACTATTTCTGAAAGAATTTGTGCTCAGTAACCATTTTCACTTCTGTATTCCATCCACGTTTCTTTTTAATGTGAGAAAAGCCATTCAGCATTCTTTCCACTCTAAACCAAAAAGCTGTGATGCACTTACACATTCATTTTTTGAGAGGAAAGGAGCTGAATGAGACTCAGGAGCAGTATTTTTGCTGTGGTGCAGAGATGCAGGTTTGGAAGCAGCCTTAAACATGTAACAGGCATGGCCTTACTTGACTCAGTGTCAAAAGTAAACTTCCTTCCCTCCTAAGGGCGATTTAAACTACGCTAAGACTTGGTCTCAGTCCACACCAGCAAGATGGTTATTTCCAGAATTTGTTTGGAGAGGCAGAAGGTGCTGTGTTGGATATCCCGTTTAAATGTACCAACAACATAGATGCAATAGGAATAAGACAGTCTATAGAGATCAGCAAGGCCCCAGGAATTACAGGCATCACCACTGGTCACAATGTGTGCATTAACATACAGTCACCTAACAGCAAACACCTGCCAAGTCATTCTTATGTCTAAACTGATTCTCTGAAGAATTTTAACACTTTTATCCCACCCAACTTATGCACATTTCCAGCATAAGATGGAAATTATAAGATGGATTATCACAAGCCCAGAGTTTGTTCGGCTGCTCGTTACTGCACATTTGGTATAACAGCTTAGATGAAGAAAGTCACATCAGTGGAATAATCAATAATTAATGCTACAGAATTAAGGGCTGGTAATTTAATTTAATTAACAAAGAGCTTTTTTACAACCTGTCTAAAGAAGATAGGTCAAACTCTTAACAGCCAGATGCCCACTAAAGCCACTTCCATCACTCCCTTCCTCAGCTGGACACGGCAGACAAGATACAGCGAACAGCTCGTGGGTGGAGATAAGGACAGGGAGAGATCATTCACCTATTACCATCATGGGCAAAACAGACTCGACTTAGGGAAAATTAATTTAATACTAATCAAATCACAAGTAGAATAATGAGAACTGAAACCAAATCTTAAAAGACCCTCCACCCCCCCGCTTTGTTCTTCCTGGACTCAACTTCACTCCTCATTTCTCTATCTAACCCTGAGCAGTGCAGGAGGATGGGGAATGGGGGGGTTGTGGTCAGTCTATCACACATTGTCACTGCTGCTCCTTTCTCCTTAGAGGGAGGTGTGGTCAGTTCATCACCCATCTCTGCCGCTACTTCTTCACCCTCGTTCTGTGCTCCAGCATGGGGTCCATCCCACAGGAGACAGTCCTCCACCAACTCCTCCAACATTAGTCCTTCCCACGGGCTGCAGTACTTTGCAAACTGCTCCAGTGTGGGTCCCTCCTACGGGGGGCAGTCCTTTAGTAGCAGACTGCTCTAGCTTGGGTCCCCTGTGGGGTCACAGGTCCTGCCAGCAAATCTCCTCCCTAGCTTCCCACGGGGTCACAGCTTCCCTCCTTCAGGCATCCCCCTGCTCCGGTGCGAGGTCCTCCCCAGGCTGCAGGTGGGTCTCTGCTCGCTGTGACCCTCCATGGCTGCAGGGCAAAGCCAGCCTCACCATGGTCTGCACCACAGGCTGCTGGGAATCGGCTCCGGTGCCT